>NC_143096.1:12402500-12572000 GCF_061535455.1 Colias philodice
CCAACACACAGTTTGACACAGTATCAATTTTAGGGTAAAACTCAGAGTTACACTACCTACACCTTTTAACTTTCCATACATGTATCACATATTATGTATTCAGGGTATACCTGCTGACCAACGCATTCATTGCAATACCATTTTTTGCAAATTATACATGTCCTTTTTGGTCCCGAGATTAGTGAAACCTAAAAATATGAAAAAATTATAAAAATTATGAAGAATATTACAATGACAATCTAGACTTGGCTTTATGCTGCAGTTTTGCGACTTTTCTTGTCAGCCTATAGGTCACGAAGCAAAATGTTGCAAAACTGACGTGACGTTTTCTTTTCAGTTTTTAGTCAAAATTATATTCTGACGAAAAAATGTGCCTACACTGATTATCAAATGTAAATAACGGTTAATGAATATATTGCTCATCTTCTGAAAGTATTTAAACGATGTTTACTTCCCTGTATCAAGTAATAATATGTCTCAAACCAGACAGTAGAAATTGCAACGGCCGTTGCACTCACAAAACACTTCTGTTTTACTCGAACTGTATTTGAAAATAAGCTTTTTTAAATTGGCGGATGGTGAAAGTAAACGATAATTTTGCCATTTATAAAATTCAAATAGTAATCTAAAATTTGTAAGTGGCATTATTAGCCGTGATAAACCCGACATGTCCGGTCAGTACCACTTTTTAAGATATTTTTGGAAATCAAATTGCTTTTAAACGATTATAAGGCCTTAATTATGAACTACATGCGACGATTCGCAAATAAATGTACTTTTAGACGACACTAAAACTTATGGTACCTTGGTATAAAACTTTTTAGAATCGCTTCTCTAACATCGAAGAACTTGGATGGGGACACGCCAAAAACTGACACTTTAGTTTTAAAAATGTTTATTTAAAAAATAGTACGCAATGTTTCCGTGAATTAATTGTTTGCATTTATCAAATTAAGATGTATTTAATACTTTTCAAGCATTAAAATAATTAGCCATCATATAAATTTTACTTGTTATTCGACTTGAAACACAGGGGACAGGCCGAAAGTGAGGGGTACACTTTTTTTTGAAAACGCTCGCACAGTTTCAATATAAGTTACGCCATCTCGTGGATTTTTGGTAAACAACGAATAAGCGTATGTTTGCTTTAGACTAAGTAGTATATCTAATCAGCAATAGATGGCGCTGTTACAAAAAAGCTAATATAAAAAAAATATCAAAAAATATAAATTCTGATACATTGCGATGTCTAGTTAATTTTTTATTATAACTGGGAAGAAACCGCGGGAAATATCTAGTTATGTAGATCCAATAGATATAATATGTGGATTTAATAAAAAGCAATACAATTTGGAGTAAAAGAAGTAACGCCATCTAGTGGATTTTTATTAGCATTTTATAAGAGACATTATCAACATGTACGAGTTAGTGTATCTGATTACCAATAGATGGCGCTGTTTCAAAAATATATTATTCGAATTTTGTTCAATTCAGTTACTGTTTTAACTTGTTTATTATTAATTACATTGTTTCAATATTTGTTATTTTAGTTTGCCATGTTTATTGTTTTGCACGCCTCATAAGCGAAGCGTTGAGGTGGGTACTACTGTCACTTCGCGCAAAACATCTGATTTTTCAAACTTAAAATGTCTTTATGTATCATACATTGCACTTGTAAGATAATACATACACACACATATTAAGAAAAAACACTATTTTTAACGTTCATGATATTTTTGATGTCATTTTTGTTATTTAAACTAGTTAAAAAACAGTTTAAAAAAGTTCTGTCTTGGACGTCCGTGTGTCTGTATGTGCGGATCCTTTTTCTTGTTAACACGATAGCGACCGAAATACTTTACTAATCGAGTCTTTTTTTTTCTCTTACGCTTGAGTATGCTCAGGAATAGAACCCTTTCATTTTTCAGGGTCTGATTCGATGTGGTTTAATTGTTATTAAATAAACAAAAATAATAATTAATAAATATTTATTAAAAAAAAATTATGAGGCGTGCACTTTTGGATTTTCCAAATTATTTCTTAAAACACCAAATTTCATGTCGTGTATGTGAATAGGCGGTTCCACAAAGCGCGGTGCAGAGTCGCGAAGCATTTTCCGCGCGAAACAGCTGCAGTTCGGTGTCTGTGGAGGTGGCTTGACCCGAGGAAAGTTTACAAGATATAATAAGTTCTAAAAAATTGTATTTTTCACATTTTTTTTTCTTATTAAAATTATACTTATATTACTACTATAAGTCTATAACCTTATAAATAAATCGTTTATTGCATAGAACATGGTACATACAAGGATATTTAATAGAAAGGATGTAATATAATAGGAGGTCTATACCTTTTTGCATTGACAAAAATGTTCTTTTTGGCGCCAAAATTATTATTTCACTTTAAACATTTTTGTATCTACCTACTAAGCTAGTTAAGTTAAACTTTGTGCATATACTATGGTCTATGGGACTGACATAGTCATTGCTGACTCAAAGTCCCTAAATTAAATTAGAATAAAAAAAATCTACCTACTAAATAAGAAACAGTAGCGCATTACAAAAAGAAAATATTATAATGTTTCCTATTATTACAATAATTGATACTCATTTTACTCACGTGATTTTTTTTCCAAATACTTTCAGTAACAGGCCAACACAGCCTTAGATTGTGATAACTTTAAATTTTATTCTGAGATTAAAATTGTATTATTTGGTTCATATTTAGAATCTCTTGTTAGAATAAAAAACCAATGAATGAATGTGACTACGCCTAACGCCTTGTTGAATTATAATAATATACGAGTACACGTACATTTCGATGCGTACGTACATTATAACACGTACTTTCGATTCGACGTAACGTTAATAATTCAACTTTACAAGCAATAAATTTAATAATCATATCCTATCCTACTTAATATTATAAATGTATTTGTATGTGTATGTATGTATGTTTGTTACTCTGTCACGCACATACTACTGAACCGATTACAATGAAATTTAGCACACATATAGAGGGTAACTTGGATTAACACATTTCCTAGGTTTTATCCGGAAATCTCACAGGATAGGAAACTATGCGGGTTTTTCTTTTTAAACGCGGGTGTAGTCGAAGGCGGAAAGTATAGAATATATTTAATACCACAATTATTATAACAAAGAAAGAAAATTTTTTTTCGGGTAAATATTATATCACAATTTGAAATCTTCTTTCAGTCTTATTATTGGAATCATGCATCTTGACCACCGAGGAAACATCATAATGTTCTACTAGGCAATTCAAAAGGTATTTCGATTAAATGAAACAAAATTGTAGCTTACAGTAATGTATTTACGTTTTAAAATACAATACCTAATACACATTCAGTATAATCTTAAAACTATTTACGTCACTATAATTTTTCTATTAAACAACAATACTCAATTTGTTCTAGAAATAATTACCTACATATTATAATCCAACGGCAAGCATAAACATCCTGAGTTCATATGAATCTTTGGCTCTTTACCACCAGTAACCATGACCGTATCCATACGGCCAGCCGTGACCGTACCACCCATAACCGTAGCTCGGCCAGCCCCAGTAACCGTAGTGCGGGTAGTAACCGTAACCGTAGCCAAAACCACCGTAGTGACCGCCCCAGTGTGACGCAGATGGTTCTAAATCATCCTTTTCGGGGGTCGCTGGCTTTGGTGGAAGATCTGCGGGTGCTGCGAAGGCTGCAGCAAGAATGCAGAAGGCCAGGGTAATGTAGAATACCTGAAAAAAGAGTTATTGGTTTATTTATTTAATTTGTTTCTACTCTACTAGCTCTCCGCCAGTAGCTTCGCCCGCGTAGTCAAAGAAATGCCCGCATAGTTCCCTTTCCCGTGGGATTTCCGGGATACCTATCCTATGTCCTTCCTCAGGTCTCATGGTATCTCTGTACCTGTACATGTTAATCTAATTATAAATTAAAACAATTGGTGGTCTTTTCACTACATAGCGATTCCTTCCAGTTAAACAGACGCAGATAAATTATATAACTAGTATAAATACCTATCTATATGAAAAAATAATGTTACAAAACTAGATAAAAATAGTAAACAGTGCCTAGTATCAAATGGTAAATAGGTGACTAGATTTCCTGACTAAGTAATTCTTAGGCTAAGTATTCCTAATATTACCTACTGAAAACATGAATTTTATAGCATACTAGCGGCCCGCCCAGGCTTCGCCCGTGGTACATATGAAAAATAGATGTTGGCCGATTCTCAGACTTACCCGATATGCACAGAAAATTTCATGAGAATCGGTCCACCCGTTTCGGAGGAGTATGCAGACTAACATTGTGACACGAGAATTTTATACAGGGTATGTAATCGTTAAGTGTGCACAAGCGATTATTCCGTAACTATTGCAGATATCAAAAAACTTTAAACTGATATCGAAAGTACTTAACCTAATGAGTAAAATGGCCATAATAAATTTTTAAAAATAAAACGAGAAATAACCAAAAATGTTACATTAAACGCTCCCATACAATTTATTTCCCATACATTTTGTATTCATAGTAGATTTTCGAAGTGACGTCCTTATTGTGCAATACAATGAGGAGGTCTATTTACAGTTTCTAAATGAACTTCCCTCCAAATTTGCGAAGTAATTAAAGCAGAAAACCAAAAAAACAAAAAAAAAAAGCTAAAATCTTTCATATTAAATGTATAGGTTGATCCAAAAGTAATGATAATTGGGTATTTCCTGTGCACATAAAAATATAAAATAAATGTTTTATGCTTGCTCATGTAATCACTAAGTTATCACAAAAAAATTATATCTACAGGCCACGTTTCCAAGTATTAACATTAATTTTAATGTGAACAGTGCGAGCCAGAATGTTTCCCGACGAAAAGAAGAAACAACGATTCGACATTTAGAGGGTGAATTTCTAAATTTTTAATGAGATCAGGATAATTTTCTGTCACGATTTGTGACCATGGGCGTTACCTGGGTTCACCATGTTTATGCTGAAACCAAGAAACAATCAATGGCCTGGATGCGAGCTTCCAAAGTGACGGTGAAGATTTTCAAAGTGAAAATTAGTGGGATAGATTAAAGCCGTAGTTTTTTGGGACGCTGAAGAAATGTGGAATATTTTAAGAAGGTAGCCACTACTACACAGGGCTCTTACTACACAGACCAAATTAAAAGATTGCGGGTAGGTTAGTAAGAAAAAGAGACATGGCAAACTTCGGTCTTGAATGTTGGTTCACCAAGACAACGCACCAGATCACAAAGCGTCAGTTGCGATGGCTGCCAATCAAAAATCGGCATTGAAAATGCTTGAACACCCACCCTGTTTGTAAGATCTAGCTCCTAGTTAATTCTATCTCTTACCTCGGTACAAGAAACACCGTCGATACAAGAAATTTTTAGACGACAGCGAAGTGATGGCCGATTTTGAGGGGTTTTTGTAGATGAAGTCAAAGTTTTTTTTTCTAAGTTAAGGAAAAAAAATATCGAAGTATGTTATCTAGTTAGAAGACTATCTAGAGAAATACATAATTATTTTAACTGTAATGACTTTGTTTAATATTGATTATCATTACTTTTGGATCAACCCATGTACATGGGATATTCATATCTCATACTAAATGTATGGGAGGGTTTAAAGTTAATTTTTTAGATATTTCTCGTATTATTTTTAAAAATTTATTATGGCCATTTTACTCATTAGGTTAAGTACTTTCGATATCAGTTTAAAGTTTTTTGATATCTGTAATAGTTACGGAATAATCGCCTGTGCACACTTAACGATTACACCCTGTATATAAGATATTACGTATTCCAGTATTATTTATTAGTTTATTCATCCAGTATTAGTTTATTTTTACACGCGAAAGAATAACTCTAATCATTTAAATCTTTTGACATTTTAGGACACACAAAAAGCTACATATTTCTATTTTAATCAAAAAATATAAATACCACCTGTAACTTTCACAATCACAATATTGGATTAATTGAATTCGGATAAGAAATTGAGTACATACATAGAGTAAATTATTTTGTGTAATGTACTAAATTAAAACCAATATCACAAATGAAAGACAAAAAAAAGTTGTGTGGTTTTATGAAACCACGGTAAAAGTGAAACTTAGGCACAAAATCGTATTTGTACGATAATTATTATCGTACGGTTCGACCGTCACGCGACATGCGCTACACAGACCAAAAAGTTTGAGACGATGTAATAAAAGTTTCACTTTAAAATCTTGGAGAAATCTTCACATTAACGTCACATTTTTCACCCATAAAACTTTTAATCTATTTTTTCAAACTTCCGTGTATTTCCCCTAAATTTTTAGTGCGTCTTACAACCAAACACCGTATTACACTACGACTCCAAAATCTAAACTCAAAGTTGTACTTACTGTGCAAGCCATGTTAGTCCGAAACACACTGCTTGTGTCACCAAATCACAAACATTTATATTGGCAGTGTGTCCTAGAGGCGATGGATGAGTGAACACCTTCCTTACCATTAGATGCCAATGACCCCTATAGCCAGAAGGTCCCATAATAGCTTTGCAAGGACGAAGTTTCCTTGTTGAATGTAATCTCTACGGCTTTTTGACACCATGAAGTATTTTTGTAAGATTATATTATACTTCCAAAGGATATTTTCTACTCCCTCTAGTATGTACCTATGTCAAATGCTATCGAATTTGCCATATTTACATTTTTAGTAACATTGTGAGTAAACTTCATTGTGATCGAAGAAGATTCATTCAAATCACTGCATTATAACAGTGCCTGTAGTAAACTGTAAAATCCTTGTAAAAAATATTTCATTGTAACTTTACTTTGAAATACATAATATAACTAATAAGTTCATTGTACAATTCGAAGTGTTATTTTCACAAATATAACCGGTTCGATTCCCGCTTATGTCAAACAAAGGAAAATCAGGGAATGCAGTTGTCTTTCTTTTCAAATAATGGAATTTTTTATTTGAGTAAAGTTTTTTATCTATTATTACGAGTACTTTCCCTACAGCCATTTCAAAGTCCATCCTGTACAGGTCGTGTAGCGCCATCTCTTTCCTACACTGGAAGTAATACTGCTTTAAGACTTACTAACCACAGCAATGATTTAGACAGAGCGTCAATAGTAATTTTGAGAACATCTTATATATAAAATTCTCGTGTCACAATGTTAGTCTGCATACTCCTCCGAAACGGATGGACCGATTCTCATGAAATTTTCTGTGCATATCGGGTAAGTCTGAGAATCGGCCAACATCTATTTTTCATATGTACCACGGGCGAAGCCGGGGCGGACCGCTAGTATTAATATAATAAATACCTAATAATAAATATTTCAGGACAATTTTCACACACGGCACGATCTGATCCCATACTAAGCTTTTGCTTGTGTTATGGAAACCAGATGGCTGATAAACATACATAAATAATTTTAAATAAATACTTAAATGTCCAGACACGCGGTAGCGTCTCAAGCCAAGTTTAGATAATTAACACCCAGACACAAAGCAAATATTTTCAGTTCATCACACAATAATATTTTCCACGGGTGGAAATCGAACCCACGACCAGTGGGAAGAAGGGAGGGTCACTACCAACCAAGCCAGCCGGCCGGTCATATCACGGTATTTAGCTTGCAATTTAACAAAACAATTACATAGTAATGTTAGGAATTCAATTGTTGCACCGTCCTTCCTTTATTTATGAATTGTTACTGTCAATGACGAAGATAATTAACTGCCTTGTAATAATTTTACCCGACTGCACCAAAGAGGCATGTGTTTTTCGGACATTTCAAGCGACCAAACAGCAAAATAAAACCAACATTATTAATATTTTAGGGCTGATTTTTCAATCCTTGGTTAAAACTTATTCATCGAATAACGTATTAAACTACCATTTCAAATATGTATTCTAATTGTCCGTATTTGACAGTTTACAGGTGACATTTTAAAATGTTCGTGTAATACTTTATTGGACGGATAAATTTTAACCAAGGAATGAAAAATCGGCCCTTAGTCTATCAAAAAAATGATAACAGCTAATTATAACTTCTATCAAAAAATGATAATATCTGTCTAAAAATATATTTTTAATCAGTGAATAAGCAAAAATATTATGTATCTTTTATATCATTATTGTTTTGCTTTTCATCATGAGTATTAAAAAAAATCATCACAGCGAAATTACTGAATCGAGTTATATGAATTCTGGTAATCTTTACAAATTACACACTTTAAGTCTCTAAAGTTTTCAGTGATTATTTTTCCGACCCAAATATCGACCAATAGAATTGCACCATTCGACGTCACGTGGTACAACCTACATGGTATTATACTGATAATTTTTTGAAAATTTTCTCTGGTCGTTGACGTCAAACTGACAGGTTCAATTCAATTGTGAAATTATTGGCCGACATTTGGGACGGAAAAATAATCTCCCGAATACCACACGAGCTTCAAAATTATCTGGCATTTCCCTCAAGGTTCCCTGCAAACAAATAAAGTCGTCAAGTTTTTCAGGAAAAATCACTCGCGCTTCGCGCTCGTGATTTTTTAACCTTGACTAAAAACTTGACTCCTTCATTTGTTTGCAACGAACCTATCGGAAAATACCCGATAATTTTGAAGCTCTTGTGGTATTATAAGTGATAAACATGAAAAGAACTTTGACATTCGTATCTAAATAATTAATGTAATCTGTTAATAGCAAAATATTTTTCAAGTTACCCGTCTTTTATAATCTGATTGTGCAAATGAAAAGGGATGACTTGCATATGCATGTATTGATGATAAAAAAAGAATGTTCTTTAGCTTACGGTGCATTTAGACCAAACGAACATAGAGCTAGAGCGTGAGCAAGAGCGTGCTTTTCTCGTGATCTTTTAGTGCCTTATTCGTGATATTTAAGTGTAAACGAAAACTCGTATTCAGTGTTGTTCAGTATTAGAACATTGCATAGAATCTTTTCGAACGCACTAACTACGCCTGTTTATTCTAAAAGAATTTGACACAGTGATTAGTGGGGTGCAAGAAGGTGGGGTGAAGAAGCATTCGCTCGTTTGATACAAAATGACTGAAATGAATGTTCTACCATATGACATACAAAATATTAAAGTTGGGTATAATTAAAAAAGTAATTCAGTGCCATAAATAAATTTATTATTAAATAGTAAAATAATTAAGTAGGAACAGCTCTCGGTATGAATTCAACATCTACATTCTCAAGTCTCACTTGCATCACGTGTTGAACATATTTGGTTTCTTCACATTTTATTATAGTATTTACAGAGAAATTGCGAAGCAAATGAACCAAACCAGCTTTGGTTTGTAACGTAGCGTATCTAGTACCCACACATACTCTATTTCCCTTCCCAAACGACATATAAGCAGCATCAACTATTTTGTGCTTATTCTCTGGAGAAAATCGTTCTGGTATAAATTTCTCGGGTTCTGAATAATATTCATCGTCGTAATGTACTTGTAATATTGGCGTCATTATCATGAATCATTGTTCCTTTGTCAACTTTAATATTACCAACTGGCAGAACAGTGTCTGTTACAAAATTTCAATTATACAGGGTGTCCCATCGTCGGTATACTAAGCTCAAAGAAGTATATAGTTTTGCATATGCTGAGTACGTAAAAAATACTTATAAAATTCCAGACGCATTTTTTTTTCAAATTGATGAATTTTTAAAACTCTATGTGTACACCCCTAACAAGCAACCCGCACCTGAGTTGTCGTTGAAGATTAGGTTTTCATAGACAAAATGCTCACATTAGCGAAGCCGTATATGCCGGCTGCGCGAAGCTAGAGAAGAAAACATGGATTTGGAGCAAAAAAATAGGAAAAAATTTATGACTCAATTTGTTGTTTAACCCTTAACTAGAGTCGTGAACAATTGTTACGTGTGTATAGTCGTGGGTCCATTAGACCCATGTATTTTTAAATGGTCATAATTACTTATTTATGCATTTATTTATGTAAATTTAAATAAAATATGATATTTTAGTTTATGAAGAATATATATTATAAAAATCAACAATTAGAACTTTTATTTACTTAACATAATTTCACTTATAAAATCAGTCGTTGTTTTCTTATACAACAAAAAGGCGTCTTACAAAAATTAAAAATCTCAACGAAATTTTTATTTTTTATAAATCAATTTTTTTTATCTAACTAAAAAAAGTATGTTGCTTGCTAGAAAAAACAAAAACAAACTAAAAACTCTTATATATAAAAAAATAGCAATCCCTAATTACGTGCAAGATTTACAAATTATATTTGCTCAAGTCATGCATATGGGCTCCCTGCATTTAGTGCATAAATGTACAGTTTTTGCTCTTTTGCCAGGCAAACAGAATGAACATCGCTTCCTTTTATTTCTATCTAACAACAAAATCTACATCATCATCGGAAAACTCATTATC
The DNA here is from genome assembly GCF_061535455.1 of Colias philodice. Lineage (NCBI taxonomy): Eukaryota > Metazoa > Arthropoda > Insecta > Lepidoptera > Pieridae > Colias > Colias philodice. The sequence continues at coordinate 12,412,965 of NC_143096.1, forward strand.
TGATTTAGTTTCTGCAATACGGGTAGGTGTTGAGTTTTCATCGGAGTCTTCATCATTTCTTAACAATTCTTCATTTAACCATTGTTCTAACATCTCTTCGTTATCAACACATATACTTCTGGGATTCTACATAGCGATAAACTAAATAAAAATACAATAATAAATTTAATAACGAAAATAAAAAAGATACGTAGCTATAGTCGTGGGTCCAGTGGACCCCTGTAAAGGTCAGTACCTACCTAAGGAGTACCGAGCCGAACACGTCTGTCTCACAGGATACGCTCCGGCGTACTATAGGAAGGTACTGAGCAGTGGGAGGTTCTGCGGTAAGTGCCGTGGAGTAAACGAGACTTTAAAAACTCAACCTGGGTCCATTGGACCCACGACTCTAGTTAAGGGTTAAGTATTTTTACGTGATCAGTGTATGCAAAACTACAAGCCCATTCGAGCTTAGTATACCAATAGTAGGACATCCTGTGTATCATTTTTAATTTTATTTATAATAATATATCCAATTGGTGGATGCAATCGCTTATGCTTCACTTACAACCATATCAAGGAACTTCATACCCATTATAACGTCGAAATCCATATTATTTTTATATATTATGGTACCTACTAAAAAGCTCGTACGTGATTAATTAACGATACCGAATACTCTATAATCTCTAAGTATGATGGCAACGGCAGGTAAATAGTGACTTTGAAAAAACCTTAAGTAAATTGAGTGATTACCGAATCAAATTATCAATAGCTGATAAACCTTCACAATTTGCATCAGCTAAAAAAGTTAATCCAGGAACAATTTTTAATTAACAATAGCCATAAATAGCAGTAAAATATATTTCCACACAAGATCAAAGTCATTGCCAGGTCATTTCGTTATATAAAGGGTTTTTCATTAAGCACGGGTCGATGTTTTCGGCCTGTGGTGGCCACCTCCTGTGAGTGATATCTATCAAAAATATATTTTTATGTTCAGTCAATTATGCCAAGTTAGAAAAAAAAACATTAGGTACAAATGATAAAATTTTACGATCAAAATATGTGTCCGTATGTACGCCGTACAGTAAGGTACAAGCGGTAGGTAGGTGGAAGGTCCCAAATGTAATATTATGATATAAAGCAGACATCTTTCGATTTTTAATACCTTTTGTACCATTACTAAGACAAATAATACAGTTAATTTTTTTCACAATTTTAAAAGACACACGCTTTTTATCATTGGGTCAACGGTCACGCATGCACGCACACATGTGTACAATTATGTAAGTGTTGCATAAAATAAAACCTTTTGCATAGAATAAAAATGGTACCTAGGGGTACATGGTGAGTCACCACTCACCATGTACCCCTTAAAAATTACCTTATGTCACCACATAAGGTAATTTTAACATTTCTTAGTTATTATTGTTGCTTATGAAAGTTGTATATTTTGAGCCGACTCTACCAGAGGGAGAGACTTTTTCTTTCAACAACCGATTTTTTTTATATTGATAAAATATAATAAAATAAATTGTACTACTTATAGTTTCAAAGATACTTTAAAAAAATTACTATCGAATTTCTTTAATTCAATTTTTATTTAATTTTTACTATGTGTAGGGCCGTTTAATAATTTAAATTAAGTTCAATGGAAGAAATCAACATAAACCTAAACATTACGACTTTTCGTACTTTACCGTATACGTAGTACCACAGGTAGTACGTACTTTTCGTAGTAAATAGCATTCTGCGATATGCTAGTAGATTATCACATGTTGTTTTTAACAATGCAAAACCGTGAGAATTTGGGGACAATAAAACTCCATGCTTGCATTATAATTATTTACTTATGTGCAAATTGTGATGAGTTTTTCACTCGTCTCGTGTAATGGAAAATTTAAATTTATATTGCGATAAAGTTATTATTGTACATTCAATAAAAATTGGAATAAAGTTAAAAAAAATACAGTTTTCTTGAGCAGCGTTTGTCTTTTGAGACAACTTGTTACTAAAATAATGCATAACCTGTAGGAAATGATGTTTTTCTCGCTTAATAAATTAATCTAAATTTAATTCATTCGTGACTCATGCCATTCACTGTACCACTAAAAGTGCAGGTTAAGCAACGTTAAGCGCGGTCATGCATTGGATGGGTGATCGCTCATTCATTACTGGAATACCAGCTCAATACTCGCGGGCATTTAGAGCATACAACGGTAGTTGCTAGACAGTATTTTAACAGGAATACACAACAAACTGCACAAATGCATGAATTTTGACAGCCGGTTGCTAATCCAAAATGGCCGATGTACCTATAAACAAAATATGAGTAGCACGTTGTGAACTTGAATGGGCTTATTCAATCGCCAAATATGATACAACGACCGGTCGAAAATACCGAATCGTTACGTGCCGTGAATGGCAAACTTTACACTACCAACTACATTACAATTTAAACCTTAAACCAATATGTTAAAAGCTACTTTCCAATGATAAGTGAATCTAAAATTTCGCACGTGGTTCTGAATGAAATGGGATGACTTCAGAATATTAATTGATTTCTGTGATACAGTTATAGAGAGGACATAACATGCTTGTTACCACGTGAGATTTTTTCCTTTAGATGTTTTGGAAACATGTGCAAATACAAGATTTGAGACACTGATAAGTTTGTTTACTATTATACCACGCTACTTTGAAGTTTGGCGATTTAATTCTATACAAATAAGCTCAGGAGTTTGTTTGAACGCGCTAATCTCAGGAATTAATGGTACGATTTGAAAAATTCAACGGTGTTAGATAGCCCCTTTATCGAGAAAGGCTATAAGCTATATATCATTACGCTAAGACCAACAGGAGCTGAGCACTGCGGGTAAAACCCAGGAGCACAGCTAGTATTATATTAACCTTCCTTGTTCTTCGAAGTAAGTAAGTAAGTAAGTATCATTTACGACGCGATGTGAAAAAATACGAAACAGCTCATTTTTTACAGTTACTTAGTTTATATTCATAAAAACAGACACGTTGTTCTACAAATTACGAGGTATTTCATCCTAGACTAGATTTCCGCCCGCGGCTTCGCCCGCGTTTTCAAAGGAAAACCCGCATAGTTCCTGTTCCCGTGGGATTTCCGGGATAAAACCTATCCTATGTGTTAATCCAAGTTACCCTCTATATGTGTGCTAAATTTCATTGTAATCGGTTCAGTAGTTTTTACGTGAAAGAGTAACAAACATCCATACATCCATACTTACAAACTTTCGCCCTTATAATAGTATTAAGATGCGTAGATATTTTTAATAAGATATTTGCATAGAAGATCAACATATTTGCAGTAAGAAAAAGATATTTGCACGCTCAACTACGAGCAGAATGTAGAACCAATTTGAATTTGAATACAGTTTTTTACTAGGTACTAATCTATAGGTACATACTAATATTATACCTAAAGCTGAAGAGTTTCTTCGTTTGTTTGAACGCGCTAATCTGAGGAATTACTTATTTATTAAATCTTACGAATTACTAATACTGGTCCGATTTTACAATTCTTTCGGTTTTATATAGCCCATTTATCGAGGAAGGCTATAATATAATATGATCAATTCATCACGCTAAGACCAACAGGACCAGGGGCCTTAGACAAAGTAACAATTAAAAAACGATAACGAAGTTAGAAAAGGAAAAATGTATGGGATTGATATTAGATAGACCACGTGATCTAACGCGGATCTAATTTTTGCCTTTTCTAACTTCGTTATCGTTTTTTAATCGTTACTTTGTCTAAGGCCCCTGAGCAGTGCGGGTAAAACAGCAGGGCACAGCTAGTTAATTCTAAAATAAAAAAAGACGTGTGGCACTCGGGGACTGCCGCGGTAATTGGTGCTATTGCATAGCATGCCTTCAAGCCACACCTCCGTGTCCGTCGGAGTGGGGAGCGTGAGGTTTTTTCGTTACGGAATTTCTCGATTCGGTCCCCGCGCTCAAGGCCCGCGATAGAAGCTATGCAATAGCTTAAAATATTTGACATTACTTTAGTGTGATCTCGGTTTAAATGCAATAATATCAACGAAAATACAAGAAAATTAACAGGTACAGTTTTCAAAATTTTCTGCTTAGAGCTTTTGTTTATAGTTTATGCTTTTAACCTTGAAGTATCCTTAGTACTTATACTTGTACAAATAAAGTCGGTTAAAAATAGAAACACAAAATCAGAACAAATTTTAAGTACGTACTAATTAAAGTTAAAGGAAATTATTATTGAAGGTATTTTAAGAAAATCTATGTAATTGTAAAATTTATAAGAACGGATTTTTCCCGATTTTTCACGAGGGTGAAAATTGGTAGAAAAGCTTTTTGGGATAAATTTATTATCTATACTAATATTATAAAGCTGAAGAGTTTGTTTGTTTGTTTGAACGCGCTAATCTCGGGAACTACTGGTCCGATTTGAAAAATTCTTTCGGTGTTAGATAGCTCATTTATCGAGGAAGGCTATAGGCTATATTCCATCACGCTATGACCAACAGGAGAGGAGCCACGGGGGTGAAACCGCGCGGAGCGGCTAGTATCGAAATAAAACGGAACTAGAGGTATTTGTTCATTAAAAGTGGTATAGCCTGTTTTGAATAGATAATAATATTATGATCTGCACAATTCGCCAGTCATGGCTAGCATGCAAATAATAATATAACTATAATGCATTTACATAATTATAGGTGAACAGTTATTTACATATTTGCTCCAATAACTTCGGTTCGATTGAAAATTAGCCATCTATTTTAATTTTTATGGTAGCTCTAACGAATGCGCAGTTTCTAGTTTAATTATTTTGTTTTTTTTTACCACAAAACCTATTTTCATTAAATTTAGAACATGCAGAGGTACCTACACTAGACCTTGAAAAATACATTTATAAGATACTAGCTGTTGCCCGCGACTTCGTCCGCGATTCGGTCGTTTTTCGTCATTCGTCGTTAAAAAAAAAACCTGACACTTTATTTTTGAATGTTCTTAATTGTCTCTTATAAAATTTAACAACATTAAAATTGAATACTCTGATAAGAAAATCTTAAAATCATCGAAAATCATAGACATCGAATATCTGAGGAAAACATGAATGAATGTGATTTAAATTCTACATTTCTTAGTAATTAAAATAATAATCTAAATTAAATGTAGATTAACAGTTTGAGCGCACCATTATAGAATATGTACCTAAGTAATAAATTACGTTAGTTTACATAGTAACTTTACTAAAAACACGATGACTTTCTTTCGCGCTCGGTACCACAAACTAAACATGTTTGTGGTACGTGGCCCGCGTCACTTTACCCCCCACGAGTTCCCCTCCGTTGCTATGCGAAAATACATTCGTCGCCCTACTGTAGGAAAAATTGTAATACTGCGGCCTGGGCGTTATAACACGCTCAGGGAATTCCTGAGTGCTGATAGACTTCCGTCTATCGGCATTTATACCAATTTTATATTAATATCACCATCTTGAGGAAAAGCTTCTAATATCGATTTAAAACGCATATATACAGATTAACCTGATGAATTAACATGTTCTAAAATTGTGAAATGAGTTCAGTTTTAAATTCGAGAAATATTGATTTCTTGTATTCGATTATTCGTCGTAGTCGAATACAAAATATATTTAAAGAAACTTAGGTTGGCCTTCAGGCAAAAGGGATCCTATCAAATGATAAACTTGACCTTGTATCTTAAAAGTAAGAATGAAAGGAGCATCTGATAATTGTTGAGCACCAAAGGATCATTTAAAACGCAATACTATAAGAGCTAATATTGTCTAAGAACTGTTTAGATTGCACATGTTCCTCTAAAACTTAAAAGTAGTGATTTCAAAGGTTCCGGCGTATCTTCAAACGAAAGCCGACTCCTTACTCCACTTTAAAGCATTACAAAAAGAACATACTACGTTAATATCGCCTATACAGAAGATGATCTGTAATCGATTGTGAGGTTATAAGCAAACCCACTTTTATATTATTTTGTCGGACCACACCAACGAATTTGTAGATTGATCTTCTATGTTTACCTCTAAGTCATTAAGACTATGTCGAAATCTGTCTGCAATAAGACGGGCCTCTCGCTATTCGTCCGTTTAAAGAGACCAATAGTTTCAATTCTTAATCTTTCATTAAACAAACTTATTAATCGTTCTTGTCTCAAATAATGGTAATATTCGCGTCCCTACTCTAGTCATTGCTTATGCTCATGTTCATCTTCGAGAGATCGAATAATATTATGGTGCACCCTATTATTTGTCAAACGGTCTTCATATTGAGTAAAAGTTTCAGAATTCTCGAGATAAAATATGACGATCGTGATCAGCTGTGAGACGTAATTCCCTCTCAGTGAGGGTTTCGGTCTCACGGGATAGTACAATATGCCATTTGCGATCAGCTGTGAGACGTTATATATACCCTCAGTGAAGGTTTCGGTCTCACAGGATAGTACATGCCGTTCGCGGTCAGCTGTGAGCCGCAATTCTCGTTGTGAAGCGGTTTCAGGTTCGGCATAACACATGTTGTTTTCGGTCAATAGTAAGCCTCTTATCTCTAACGATCCTTGAGAACTCTTATTTCTCATTTTCTTAACTTTGCTTGAATTTCGATATATAAAGATTTTTTAGGTGGCACTGATGCGGGTGAATAAAAATTAAAACGGACTAAGAGTGTTATAATCTCAATCATCATCATCAATACATATAATAAAATTGTGGAAAAGTGATGTCTGTACAATTAAAATATGTAGAAAAAAATTAGCAGGTGTTATTATTATCGAGAAATCGAGAGAAACCATTTTTTTCTCTTAAAAGCTCCCCCCCTCCCACTTCCCGAACTCCGATTGACCGTAATTTATTTTTCCTTACATTTTTATCATATCCTTTTCTAATGGGTTTCATCCTACTGCGATTTTTTTTTGTTTCAAAAATTATCTACCCTGGTGTATAGGTAAATTTTCCACATAAAATGTCCTTTAAATTATGTCGTATTATATTTTTAACCCCCGACGCAAAAAGACTGGTGTTATGTGTTTGACCGCTATGTATTTCTGTGTGTGTGTGTCTGTCTATGGCACCGTAGCTGGCTAACAGGTAAACCGAATTAGATGCGGTTTTTTTTTGTTAGGCAGAATATTTTCCGACGCTGGTTCTTAGATAAAGTGTATCAAAATTGGTTCATCCACTTATTATACCTACATAGGGGTAAAAGTGGGAATGAAAAAAATGAAAGTTATAATTTATTTTTAAAGATCGTCGGGAAGTTTATGAAATTATTTATTCCTTTTTCTATACACTTTTCTTCGTCTAAACGGTTTAGTTACGTGCTCTCTCTCTCTTCAGCCTTTAGTTACGTGCGTGAGACAGGAAAGATCTAATTTGGATTTGTTTCTGGATTTGATAAAAACTGAGTACTATCGATTAAGCTGATCAGTGGCTACTGGCTACACCATAGATTATTAAAAACATCCGTTTAAGAAAGGAAGGAAATAGAATTTGCTCCTCTCCCCCCCCCCTGGTTCCTAAAAAATAATATGACATAATTTAAAAGAAATTTTACGTAGAATTAGTTAGGCATTTCTTTTTTGATTTTCGATATTATATACTAATCATAATTTTTAATTACAATATGTAGTAACTATTTGGTTATAGGTTAGGCATTTCATTTCTTGATTTTCTTTAATAATTTGGTACGTAAGTTTTTTAGCTCAGTTTAGTAAGAAATTTTAATAACAATTCTTTTAATTATTTATGGTAGTACAACAGTACAGTATGGTTGTACGTATTTACTCAATAATTGTATGTTAAGTAGTAATTCAGCATGGGCGTAGCCACGGTGGGGCTGGGTGGGGCGCTTACCCTGGCTTTGATCTGGTAGGTACTAATTGTGAAGGGGAGTGGGCGTGGGCGTGGGATTGGGACTGAACGTGGCATATGGCGTGGGAGTGCGAGTGGGCGCGGGAGTGGGAGCATGAAAATAAAAATGATTTTTTATTGTTGCCCCACCCTGAGCCCATGGTCATAGGTCCCATAGTCACTATTCCACGCGAACGAAGTCGCGGGGACAGCTAGTAGACAAATATAATCAGAAAGCTTTGAACTCCTAAGCTCAACCATAAAAGATAGACATTTATGATGTCGGGAGATATTTTTTATATAATATGGAGAACATTTCTTTCATACTTGATTTCTGTGTAGCTTTAACCATTAAGATACACGCATTAAGAACGCACACGCGACGAAAGCTTAAAAATGGAGTTGCTGCTCTGCTCACGAATATGAAAAATAATTGTACCAAGTTTCGTTTAAATCCGTCGAGTAGTTTTTGTTTCTATAACGGTTATACAGACAGACAGACGGACAAACATTTTTGACGTCGATGTCGATCTCTAATCACCTCGTGATAGTTATTTAGGAAATATATTTCATGTGCAGAATTGACCTCTACAGATTTAATATAAATAGGTATACATATATTTAGATTCCAATTTCCATGTAACGTTAAATTCGACTATATAATAATTAACAGACAACGCAGGTTACTCTCGTTTCCGTAAGTTGAGGCGGCTACATATTCGGTCCTAATAACATGACTTTTTGTGAACGAAACGACAGCGCGGTTTAATGCGATGGCAACACCATCAGAAAAAAGGAAATATTTTTAACTTTGAAAAAATATTATGATTTACACTATTAATACTATTTTAACATTAACACAAAATATAAGACTGTGAGTATGTAAAAATAAATCCAGCTAGTTTCACATCACACTTATGTTTATAATTAGGTATACGACATGAAAATATATTAATTACCAAGCAATAATCATACAGATAAATACTGAACAAAAGTATTAACAGTCAAAGTATATTATTTTTTACTAACAACATGTAAATGATGAAGGAATAATAATTATCAACGAACTAACCTTTTTGTATTAGAGTCCCGCCTCGTGATCGAATTATTAAAACACGAAGATTTTTAAAAATGTAACCAATATATGAACACAATCAATATTAGATTAACTGTAATGGTGTCTAGTTTGACTTAAAATAATATACATCTACCCTCACTTTTAAAAATGTAGTATATTCACACGAATTATATAAGCGCACCTTATAGGGAAGGGAAGATTTATTATGGGTTAAAGAGTTAAATAAATAAATAACATAATTATATTTAAATTATTAATTTTTAACATTGGGTTCAGTAGTGTTAACATGTAAATTGATTTGATTTTTACGAAATCTCATAGATGGCGCTGAATCAAATTTGTCTTTATAGTACAAAGATTCATTAAACAGTTTCTCTGCCCAAATTACGTAAATGACGTAGTTTTTATAGTGTAAAGCTAGATAATAGCATGGCTTACTCAAAAACAACATTTAAACATGAGTCTTTAGATTGTTCGCTGTCGTAGTACACGGAATACGTAAGAAAAGTAAAGGTTCACAGCTCCTCCCCCGGAGGTGATAGCATGATAATATGTTTAAAAAAACCTCACACGACCTGTTAGTAATATTCATGCAAAATTTGAAGTCAATCTATGCAGTACTTTTCGAGATTAGCTCGGACAAACATACAGACAAACAGACAAACAGACAAACAGACAAACAGACAAACAGACAAACAGACAAAAATTCTAAAAACTATATTTTTGGCTTCTATATCGATTATAGATCATGGATTATGTATTCTTTTAAAAAAATATTCAATGTACAGTTTTGACTTTCCTACGATTTTATTATATGTATAGACTATAACTTAGAGATCTATAGATACTATAAACCAGAGTGGTATTTTACTTCACCATTGATATTTATTTGTTGTTTTTTTACGAAAGGAATAAAGTTGATGATGACGTGGACTCGAGTGAAGCCGCGAGCGGAAACCTAGTGTGTAAAACTATCCCTATCTAGACGTCAAAATAAACTAAAATCTATTTAAAGAGCTGTTAACAGTTGTTTTTGTTTACTCAGTAATAAAATATGATACTCATCGTGACTGGACACCTGCTGAGGTCAAAAAATTATGAACAAATTATATTAACCGCCCACCGGATTTGATAAGTCATGATGACGAGAAATAATTATTATATAACATTATATAATATATGTTGTATTATGTTGATAACATTAAGCTCGGCTTGAGACTCACATCATGTAATAAATACGTTTTGTGTTATGTATTCATAGTCAGATCCTCGTCTACCATGTTCGTGTTCGCACTTTTATGTTGTGCTATTATAATATTATGTTTTGCTTACTTAAACGGAAAATACAATGAACACTATTGGAAGAAAAGAAATGTGCCCTTCTATTCAGAACACAAAGTGATGGGAGTGTTCTGGGACTTTGCAGTTAAAAGGAAACCAGTTTTTCAAAATCTAAGGAAAGTTTACAAAAAGTTCCGCAATGAACCGGCAGTTGGTATCGGCTCACTGTTAACACCGACTTTATATGTGATAGACCCTACTAATATTCAACATGTAGTAGCAACTGACTTCAACTCCTTCAGTCACCGAGGACTGGATATAAACGCAGGTGATCAGCTCGCCGACAATATCCTCTTCATGAATGGAAATCGTTGGAAACTTATGCGTCAAAGTATGTCACCCCTGTTCACATCCACAAAGTTAAAATCCATGTACTACATCATAGATAAAAGTGCCACAGACTTTGTGGACCATTTGAAAGCTAACAGAGACCTCATGAAAGGTAATGCATTTGACACTTTGTGTTCATTCTGCAGCGCAGCTATAGGAGGCGCTGTGTTCGGAGTGAGCACTGGATCCATTTTCGATTCACCTTTCCTAGATATGGCACGCAAATCCACCAAACCAACTTTGATGGGCAATTTCAAGCTCAGCATTGCCAACATGAGCAACCAATTATTCAGCATATTAGGATTAAAATTATTTACCGATTACGAAGATTTTTTCATTGGTGCCATTAAGCAGATCATACGTCTACGAGAGACTGAAAAAACCAAACGACACGACTTTGCTGATATATGCGTAGCTTTACAGAATGCTGGAAACATTGTAGATAAAGATACTGGCTTAGAATTAAAACCAACAGATGAGTTATTGGCGGCTCAAGCCTTCTTCTTTTTTATCGCCGGTGTGGAGCCTACAGCTCAAGTGTTATTTGTCACATTAATAGAATTGGGAAAACATCCGGAATACTTAGAACGAGTCCACGATGAAATCGATGAAGCTTTTAAAAAATACAACAACAAAATGGACTATGACATTGTCATGGGTATGAAGTTACTTGATATGGTCGTAAATGAAGCTATGCGATTGCATCCACCTATTGGATTTTTAAATAGAAAATGCGTAAAGGACACTGTTCTTCCAGTGGGTAATATTAAAGTTGACAAAGGAACGAGAATAATGATGCCAGTATTTGAAGTTCAACATGATGAAGAATATTTCCCAGATCCCGAGAAATTTATGCCAGAAAGATTCGCTCCAGAAAATAAGCACAACATCATTGATGCTACTTTTATGCCATTTGGGAAGGGGAATAGAGTATGTGTGGGTACTAGATACGCTACGTTACAAACCAAAGCTGGTTTGGTGCATTAATACGCAATTTCACAGTGAAGACTGTTATTTCGGGTGAAGGACCCAAATATGTTCCTCATCCAATACAAGTAAGACTTGAGAATATAGACGTTGAATATATACCGAGGCGAATTCCTGCATAATTCTTAAAAATCTCAGTATTAATAACTTAATTAATAATTAAAATTAATAAGACTTATTTTACTCTTTATTATTACCCCATAATCATATTTCATTTTTTTTTTTCAATAAATTATTAATTATCAAGTTCATTCCCACGATTGTAGTGTTTTGATCGACATCAAACTAGAACACGAAAAACCGGTTAACTTAAAACCGGTACATGTTATTTTAGATATGAATATCAAAGTTCAAATCTATTTATATATGCCAAACAATGCTACTTCTTATTGGAATATAAAAACATTTCCTTGATAACCACTGGTAGTAAAAACAAAACAACAAAAGTTGATATCATGCATTGACCCTATCACAGTCATCAGTAGTGAAAGAAATCACAAAAAAATATTTCTACACCACAAAAGAACAAACTTCTATAAATATTAAATCACATCAATTAAAAGTAACTTCTTCTTCTTCGCTTAATAATTAATGGCTCCACCTAAAAGTTACATATTTTGGGCATCGATTTTTGACGAGGGTCTATTTTTTATTTAAATTTTACTATGTTCTTCCATATCACAAAATGAAATAAGTTCAATTCTGTACAAAGATATTTTTAAAATGCATTACAATACGTGATCATTATTATTTTGAAACCCGGGAGTTCCCGGGCGATCAGGTACCTAACATTGTTTAGAAATATAATATTACTAGCGACCCGCCCCGGCTTCGCATGGGTGCAATGCTGATACTAAATACACTACAGAAAAACTGTGAACGTTGTATATAAAAACATAGCGGCCCGCTCCAGCTTCGCACGGGTATAAAATAGATAGCCGGGCGGCCGGCCGCCGCAATCGCTACGTTATGGTGTTTGTTAATTTTAAAGCTTCATGTAATGAATTGTGAAATTAAAATAATAAAATTCAAAGACATCTTAAATTCTAATGTGTCCACTGCCCTCTGACAGGCTGCTTATCTTTGAGATTTATTTATTCTGAGTATCATTTAGAACGCCATCTATATGCAAAATATCGTAGTTTCATTGAGTGTATGAATATATTATTATCTGTAACAAAATAAAAAATTGATAGATTTTAGTAGATATTGTTGTTTGTTACAAGATGTCGCTAATTTAAAAAACAACGATACGCAAGTTTGCTCAATTTTTATCAACAGGAGTGCAATTTAAAACTAATTATTAGCCCGGTTTACACGCACACTCTTTACCGCGGGATTGAACGCGGGAAAGCACGCGCGCTGAGGAAAGAGGAAAGATTGTGCGTGTAAACGATAATCGCGCGCGATTGATCGAAGTAAAGCGTGGCGCGTTGGAGTGTGTGCGGAGTGGACGCGCAATCTCGTTCTCTCTGTCATCGTTTAAATGCTCGCTCTTTCCCGCGTGAAAGCCGAATCGCGCGCGAAAGAGCGTGCGTGTAAACCGGGCTATTATTGTTGCGGTATCTGTTGAACCAATAGTAGTAGATCTCAGAGTCCTTGCTAGTACTGCTGTGCCTTGGAGGTTTCAGTGGATAAGAATGCTCTGTTTGTTCACACGAAAGGCACATATTTTTTGAAGGTTTCGTCCCCGTAAACAAAAAGTGTTATGTACTGTCATATGAATTGACACTTTAGAATCGTATTTTTTTCTCAAGACTTTTCTGAATCTTTCCAAATCCCTAATTACCTTTCTATTATAATATCGCTAATAAAGTAATATTAAAAAATATTAAAGGCTGGTTTCATCGCTTTCTGATAAGTCTATTTTACTGTTGTTTGTTTTGACGCAAATTTTCATACATAACCTATCATTTTTGCTATGCAAGTTGCAACCGACTCTTAAGTAGGTACCTATTAATTAAAAATAATGTTGAAATAAACAAAATCAACTTTTTGTTTGAATTAAATAATGGATGTACCTATTCATCCTGGGTTTAAAAAACCTTCTTTTAATAATTCATTAAAACCTAATTTATCGAAATTGAATTTATTTGTAGGCAAACTATTTTCGAATAAGAGATAGATTAGATAAACGGCTTATTTTCTGTAATCGGGGATTTATAGTATTTAAATGATTTAGATGATGTGTTATAGAGATGTGAGTGATAAACTAGTTGATAGGTAAGTATATAAATTTAAATGACTATTAAAATAACATATTTATTTTGAACCATGAAAATCAGGAAAATAATGATGTTGATTCCAGACTTGAATTAAATATAATGCCAATTTCATAATAATATGTATACCACGTCAAGTAGAAATCGTGAATATTAGAGGTAACTTCGTTTATCGATTCAATTTTAATGTTTTATGTTTTTGATCAAACATAATCCTCGAAAATATCATTTAGTTTGATATTTTATTTTTTAAATTTGGTCTTGAATATTTCACGTATCATCTAATAGAAGATTGGTAATTTTGCTTTATGCCCACTCTTAAGGCGTAGGTAAGCCACGACCCTAGGCTAATATCAAAGCGGCTGATTTAACCATTTTGCTGTGACATAAATGCTAATCTTTATTTTCATCATATTATCTATAATTTTATTCTATAAAAACAATTCTCCATTGTCATCAATTCTCGTTTCTTTATTAATAAAATATGAAAGTCATCGTGATTATGATAATGTGAGTGACAAAAAAATAACAAACAAACAAGTTATTATAATAGTACTAGCTGTTGCCCGCGACTTCGTCCGCGATTACTTACGTCGTTTTTCGTCATTCGTCGTTTAAAAAAAATACGTGACACTTTATTTTTTAATGTTCATAATAATTGTCTCTTATAAAATTTAACTACATTAAAATTGAATACTCTGATAAGAAAATCTTAAAATCGGAGGACATCGAAAATCTGAGGAAAACATGAATGAATGTGATTTAAATTCTACATTACTTAGTAATTCAAATAATAATCTAAGTTAAATGTAGATTAACAGTTTGAGCGCACCATTATAGAATATGTACCTAAGTATTAAATTACGTTAGTTTACATAGTAACTTTACTAAAAACACGATGACTTTCTTTCGCGCTCGGTACCACAAACTTGTTTGTGGTACGTGGCCCGCGTCACTTGACCCCCCGCGAGTTCCCCTCCGTTGCTATGCGAAAATACATTCGTCGCCCTACTGTATGAAAAATTGTAATAATGTGGCCTTGGCGCCCAGGGAACGCCCAGGGAATTCCTGAGTGGCGATAGACGTCCGTCATTTACACCAATTTTATATTAATATCACCATCTTGAGGAAAAGCTTCTAATGTCGATTTAAAACGCATACATACGAATTAACCTGATGAAACATGTTCTAAAATTGTGATATGAGTTCAGTTGTAAATTCGAGAAATATTGATTTCTTGTATTCGACTATTCGTCGTACAGCGTTCTCGAATACAAAATATATTAGGTTGGCCTTCAGGCAAAAGGGATCCTATCAAATGATAAACTTGACCTTGTATCTTAAAAGTAAGCATGAAAGGACCCTCTGATAGTTGTTGAGCACCAAAGGTTCATTATAACGCACTACTAAGTATAAGAGCGAATATTGTCTAAGAACTGTTTAGATTGCACATGTTCCTCGAAAAGTAGTGATTTCAAAGATTCCGGTGTATCTTCAAACGAAAGCCGACTCCTTACTCCACTTTAAAGCATTACAAAAAGAACATACCTAAGTACTACGTTAATATCGCCTATATTTATTTCAATAATCTGTATAATTTATTTTTAAAGATCGTCGGGAAGTTTATGAAATTATTTATTCATCTTTCTATACACTTTTCTTCGTCTAGTTGGTTTAGTTACGTGCTCTCTCTCTTCAGCCTTTAGTTACGGGGTGAGACAGGAAAGATCTAATTTGGATTTGTTGCTGGATTTGATAAAAACTGAGTATCGATTAAGCTGATCAGTGGCTACACCATACATTATCTTATCTTCTTTATATATAAAAATGAATCGCAAAATGTGTTGGTAAGCGTATAACTCGAGAACGGCTGAACCGATTTCGATAATTCTTTTTTTATTATATTCCTTGAAGTACGAGGATGGTTTTTATGTAGAGAAAACGTAAATATGTACCACGGGCGAAGCCGGGGCGGACCGCTAGTTAAAAATATAAATAATCATACAGACAAATACTGAACAAAAGTATTAACAGTCAAAGTATATTTATACTAACAACATGTAAATGATGAAGGAATAATAATTATCAACGAACTAACCTTTTTGTATAAAGAATAGAAAAAATTCGATCACTACAGGATGCGGGTTCGAGTCCCGCCTCGTGATCGAATTTTTAAAACACGAAGATTTTTAAAAATGTAACCAATGAACACAATCAATATTAGATTAACTGTAATGGTGTCTAGTTTGACTTAAAATAATAAACATCTACCCTCACTTTTAAAAATGTAGTATATTCACACCTTATTCCTCTGAGATTCACACGAACACAGCCTCAGAGAACACAGCACACGAATTATAAGCGCACCTTGTAGGGAAGGGAAGATATGGGTTAAAGAGTTAAATAAATAAATAATTTGGAAAATCCAAAAGTGCACGCCTCATAATTTTTTTTTAATAAATATTTATTAATTATTATTTTTGTTTATTTAATAACAATTAAACCACATCGAATCAGACCCTGAAAAATGAAAGGGTTCTATTCCTGAGCATACTCAAGCGTAAGAGAAAAAAAAAGACTCGATTAGTAAAGTATTTCGGTCGCTATCGTGTTAACAAGAAAAAGGATCCGCACATACAGACACACGGACGTCCAAGACAGAACTTTTTTAAACTGTTTTTTAACTAGTTTAAATAACAAAAATGACATCAAAAATATCATGAACGTTAAAAATAGTGTTTTTTCTTAATATATGTGTGTATGTATTATCTTACAAGTGCAATGTATGATACATAAAGACATTTTAAGTTTGAAAAATCAGATGTTTTGCGCGAAGTGACAGTAGTACCCACCTCAACGCTTCGCTTATGAGGCGTGCAATAACATAATTATATTTAAATTATTAATTTTTAACATTGTGTTCAGTAGTGTCACAGACTAATAATAATATACTAGGTAGTGTTAACATGTAAATTGATTTGATTTTTACGAAATCTCATAGATGGCGCTGAATCAAATTTGTCTTTATACTACTAAGATTCATTAAACAGTTTCTCTGCCCAAATTACGTAGTTTTTATAGTGTAAAGCTAGATAATAGCATGGCTTACTCAAAAACAATATTTAAAGTCTTTAGATTGTACGCTGTCGTAGTACACGGAATACGTAAGAAAAGTAAAGGTTCACAGCTCCTTCCCCGGAGGTGATAGCATGATAATATGTATATAAAAGCTTCACCCGACCTATTAGTAATATTCATGCAAAATTTGAAGTCAATCTATACAGTACTTTTCGAGATTAGCCCGGACAAACATACAGACAAACAGACAAAAATTCTATAAACTATATTTTTGGCTTCTATATCGATTATAGATCAGGGCCCAAGTATTCTTTTAAAAAAATATTCAATGTACAGTTTGGACTTTCCTACCATTTTATTATATGTATAGGAACTAATATTGAAGAGATTTTGATATTTTAATTTCAGCTAAAGCTTATTTTCTCATAATACAACATACTAGCTGTGTCCCGCAGTTTTACCCGCATTGCTCCGCTCCTGTTGATCTTAGCCTATAGCCTTCTTCGATAAATGGGCTATCTAACAACGAAAGTATTTTTCAAATCGGACCAGTAGTCAGACTAGTTCCTGAGATTAGCGCGTTCAAACAAACAAACTCTTCAGCTTTATAATATTAGTATAGATATTGTAATATAAATATCTGCCAGTGAACGTTTTATTAACTCGATTAACTGAAACAATTATGATAATTAATCTCAATGTTTCCTTCCTTACATGCGATGCATTTTGATGATGAAATGTTTTTTTTTTAATGGAAAATGTAACTTTTATCGATATTTGGTATACTTATTGATGTTTTCTTTGCTCCTTTCATTATTTTTTTAACACGATTATAGAAGCTTAACCTGTATGTTTGAATGTAACCGACTCATTTCGACGCGATTTTGACCCCCATTTAAAAGCATAGATACACCTATCAAGGATCGATGACAATATTAACCTACCTATATATAAGTATGTATAGGTGTTTTTTTACAATGCTATAGACATTATCTCTACATGAGTGGAAACTCAGGTTTACATGTTATTTAATACTGCGTCACAAAACCATTATAGCACTGAACTTGAAACACGATAACATTAAATGCAAGATACGACTATCATTGGAGGAGTCAATCAGTGCCGGTTTAAGGGCCACTGACACCCCGGGCGAAAATATTCTGGCGCCCACTTGAGGTGTTCTGAAGGTTTGCACCAGGAGAGGCAAGAGACTCCAACTTCAGACCTTGGCGCCCCCCAGAATTTGTCGCCCTGGGCCATCGCCCCCTCTCGCCCCCCCCCCCCCTAACGCCGGCACTGGTCAGTCAATAGACATGTGTTTATAAGTCTCGAATCTCTGGCAATCAGAACGATTCATGCCGCAGACATGATAGCATTTTTGTTTGTATTTAGTGCGTTTCTCGCATGCCTCGTTTATTTAAACGGCAAATACAATGAACTCTATTGGAAGAAACGAAAAGTTGCATTCTATAAGAAGAACAAAGTTATGGGTATATTCTGGGAGTTTCTCTTCAAAAACAAAGCGGTATTCCAGAATTTATGTGAAGTGTACAAGGACTACAGGAAGGAACCAGCGGTTGGGATCGGGTCGTTTGTGACCCCAACGTTGTATGTGATAGACCCCACTAATGTGCAACATGTGCTGGCTTCAGATTTCAACTCTTTCAACCACAGAGGAGTGGATATTAACGAGGGTGATATGCTCGCTGACAATATTCTTCTTATGCATGGGAATCGATGGAAATTGATGCGGCAAAGTATGACGCCGCTCTTCACTTCTGCAAAACTAAAATCTATGTATTACATCATCGATAAAAGTGCTGTAGACTTTGTCCAGTATTTGAACGATAATAAACAACTGTTAAATGGTAATGCTTTTGATACTTTGACGATGTTCTGCTCTGCGGCTATTGGTGGAGCCGTGTTCGGAGTAAGCACTGGATCCATTTTCGATTCACCATTCCTGCATATGGCACGAGATGCGTTTAAAGCTAGCTTTAGATTTAACACAAGGTTTGCTGTAGGTTTCCTGAGCAGTGGTCTGGCTACCTTCCTTGGACTAAAATTTTTCAAAGAGCACGAGGGCTTCTTTATCCGTGCAATTAAACAAATTCTGCGCGCGCGTGAACTAGAAACTGTAAAGAGACACGACTTCGCTGACTTATGTGTAGCATTACAGAGTATGGGGAAAATGGTGGACAAAGAGAGAGGCTTAGAAATGGTACCAACTGATGAGCTTTTAGCGGCACAAGCATTCTTCTTCTTCGTCGCTGGTGTGGAACCGACAGCCACCGCTTTATTCGGTACGTTATACGAATTGGGAAAATCTCCAGAACATTTAGAAAAGGTGCATAACGAAATTGACGAAGTATTCAAAAAGAATGATAACAAAATGAGCTACGACACTATCCATAAGGATTTGAAACATGTTGACATGGTGATGAGTGAAGCTATGCGATTACATCCACCTATCGGCTTTTTAACCAGACGGTGTGTCAAGGACAGCGTTCTTCCGGTTGGCAATATTAAAGTTGATAAAGGCACTAATATACTTACACCAATATTTGAAATACATCACGACCCGAAATACTACCCAGAGCCCGAAAAGTTTATGCCAGAGAGATTCGCTCCAGAGAATAGGCATAAAATTGCTGATATTACTTACATGCCTTTCGGAAAGGGAAATAGAATTTGTGTAGGTCTCAGGTACGCGTCACTTCAAGCTAAAGCTGGATTGGTCCATTTATTGCGCAACTTTACTGTGAGCAGCATCATCAATGATGGCGGACAGAAATACAGCCGACACCCAGTGCAAGTGAGACTTGATAATGTTGATGTTAAGTTTATACCGAGAAATATTGCTAATTAATTAGAATAAATGATATAGAATAATTGTTGGGGGAGGTTTTGGGGTAAATTATAAGATTGAGATTTTAGATAAATTGAGATATTTATTATTAACTAGCTTCCGCCCGCGACTCCGTCCGCGCGGAAAAATTAAGTTTTTATTTTTTTTCTACGTATTTTTCCGGGATAAAAAGTATCCTATTTTATGCCCAGGATAATAAGGTATAATTATACCAAGTTTCATCGAAATCGAACCGTTAGTTTTCACGTGATGCCTTCACATACAGACAGACAGACAGACAAAATTTTTTTTATCACATATTTGGGTTTGGTATCGATCCAGTAACACCCCATACTATTTATTTTTTCAATATTTTCAATGTACAGAATTGACCCTTCTACAGATTTATTATACGTATATATGTATATAGATTCACTATAATGGGATGAGATGAGATGATCTAGGATGGAGCTCCGCCCGGTGCGGAATCCGACTGCGAACTGACTTATTTTGTGTTAAAATAATTAATACATTAAAATGAAAGGTGCAAAATCGACGGATAGTATTCCGGGAACCTGTATTATCTGTACGATGAGGTACTTAATCGTACATGTTCCCGGGGGAGGAAAAGATGAGGGTTAGTAACTTAATGAAAGATGAACTTAAAACTAACAAGGTGATATTACAATTTAGTGTCTATTTACTAAATGATTGTGTTAGTTATGAGAACAAGATGAAGATACATTGATTAAAAGATGAAGATACAATAAGTATAAGATTAAGATACATTTGTTCTTTACGATAGGGTTACAAGATTAAGTTACAATTGGGTATTTGAATAAAAAAAATTTTTGTGCTAAATGGAAAGATTATATATTAGTTTTATAACAAAACTATTTTTTTAAGTTTTTTTTGCAATAATTCAAAAGTTATTTCAAAATAAAAATTAGTCTTTGAATCCAGTACCAAAAACATACCGACAAAACCGAAGCGTCAGCCGAACGCGTGTGACGTCATAACTCATAATGTTAGTTTTCACTCATTGCAGTTGATAGAAAAACGAATACAACTATAACATTTTGACGTCACATCTATCGTGACCAGTCATGGCGCGTTTATAGTCACGTGACTTTAATTTAAATTTCATCAATCTTTAATTGCTTATAATTAATTGAAAAATATATTTTTTTTGGATTTTTTGCATTAAATATCAATATTATTAATAATAAAGTTTTTAAATACATAAAAAAATCAATATATTTTTATTATTCAAATACTCAATTGTTTTTTATAATAGCGTTACACAGATTCACTTAAGTTGGGAAACACTCGAAAGATCTTGTTCATTTACGCGCACATCACACTCACTATGTATTTCACTAACACTTATCACACAATCACTTTTCACTGGGGTTGGAGGTGTCCAAGCGGGGACCGCGACGCTAGTCACAGCCTCCACCGCCGGCTCTGCTGAAGCTCGTCGACGACGCAATTGTTTCCAATACGTTATTATTGCCACAATCAACCACAACAACCAGGATTACAATTAAAACATACTCATACAGCTCCCATATCAAACGAATCACTCATAAGTAAAATGTTATGAGAGACTGCCACAATTTGGACGAAATAACCCGGAAATTCATAGTAGCAGAAAAAACCATTAAAAATGATAAAAGGGCATTCAGACATTTGAAAGACAACTTTTTACGGTGATGTCGCACTTGCATTGAGCAACAGCGGGGTTATTTTAAAAATTTCTGGTAATTAAACACCTATTTATTGGTTTTAATGATCATTATGTTAATTCAATTTTTGCACTTACTACATTTAGATTTAAATTTTTCTATTGAAGCCTTCTGAATAATTAAATGAAATTTTCAGGGTAGCTATCTGATAGATAGAGCAAGTTTTTAAAAGTCAAACGGAAAACTTTTTTTATGTGATTTTATTTTTTTACGGGCCCTTGAAGTGGTGAACATACTGGGTAATTTTATCTTTCTTGCCATTTAATTCTTTTTTTTTATTCCATTCAAAGATCTAACGATAGTAAATGTTGCTATACTGAATTGGCCTATCTTTCAGCTTAGCACCCAAAAAAAATCAAGCATGTTCCGCAATCATTGACGTCAGCATGAGTGAAAATATCATCGTACTCGGCGATAGCAGAAAAATTGAAAAAAACGTCATAACTCCGAAAATACGAAAAATCGCATAACATACATGGGGGTGATTCGGATAGCCCTCTAGGTCCTCTACCTCTCAGCTTCCGTTCATCACTACTTTTTGGTACACCCTGTATACATAATATTGTCATTAGATCAAAGGTCAGGCATGCAAGCATTCATGTGTACAATTATCAATAAACTAGCTGTGACCTGCGGTTTTACCCGCAGTGCTCCACTCCAGTTGGTCTAAGCGTGATGATATAATATATGTAGTATTTCCTGAGATTAGCGCGTTCAAACAAACAAACTCTTCAGCTTTATAATATTAGTATAGATTATGTGTAGGTTAAAATATACTATGATTGCTATGGTACATAATAACATAATAATTAATATGATACTTTAACATTTTTCAGGCATTTTTTCAATGTAATTCATTTTTAATTAATACGTGTTTCAATTTTGTTGAATAAACTTTAAACCATTTAAAAAATATGTTACTAACGTAAAAAATGATAATATTTGATTATCAAAATTGTACAATGAAACAAAGTACAAACAAAATCCGGAAGAATGATAAAATGTACCGATAAGGGTGCACTCACACACATCAGTCACCGTCAAGTCACCGATGACTGATCGGTGACGGTTTGTGTACGTATCCACAAACACCAGTCACCGTCATGTTGTCCGTCAGTCACGTCGCCGGTTTGACTGAATCATTGAACACATACATCAGGTTAGTCAGTGATTAGACGTGTGTCACGCTAGAGAACATGTAGCAATTGACGGTAGCACGACGCTGACTGAACTGAGACGTGACGGCACCGGGTGAGTGGGGATAAAAGTATGATACATGTATGGAAAGATTATTTGACGTGCCTGACCGGGGACGTCACTGATAGATTTCGTGCCGGCGACTGTCGTGTGGGAACAGAGTCATACTAGAACTATTGATACATATTTTTTTTTAATCCTGTCCGGTGACGTGCCGTGACGGTGACTGATGTGTGTGAGTGCACCCTAACAGTCAAAGTGCGAAAAGATTTTTAGGAAAATCACAAAAAGATAAAAGTTTTTGAAATGAAACTTCTTTAGGCGCGTTGAGAGTAAACATTGATGATCACCATGGAGAAAGGCGACATTTTGGTATCTTTGAATCTTGCCAAAGACATTTCACTTCTGACACATGTGCTCAGCACCCACTCTTTTTTTGTAAAACATATATATACCTACCCACTTATTGTCCATGGTGGCATTTTTTTGTTTGTTTTATTTATTGTATTTTTCATTACAAACAATTAATATTGTTTTTTTTATAATATCTTTGCCAAAATAATCACACATGATGTCATAGTGTGTGGATTTTTGGATTTTACCAGTGATTGGAAGCATGGATTCCATTACTACTATCTGCTTCAATAAATAGCCGGCGGTCTTATTAGCTAAAAATCAGCAGATAACGACCACCGCGCAACAGCAGCGCGACAGGTTCGCGACTGGTCGCAAAACGTAAGCAATTAATTATACGGCGCCGTTTTATGAAGAGCCTAGACTTTCAAAGCGACTGATTTAATTAATTTGCTGTGACATATATCCTAATCTTTACCATGGACTAATAGAATGTCTTTACTAATCATATTATCTATAATTTTATTATATAAAAACAACTATAATCTATTTAGGGAGCCATTATCATCAATTGTCGTTTGTTTATTAATAAAATATGAAAGTCATCGTGACTAAGATAATATGAGTGATAACAAACAAGTTAATATTATAGTATAGAATATAGATAATATGTATATAGATATAATATGTGTATAGTCATGTAAAAAAATTCTTTTATGGTGTCATCATGACTATGGAATAGCAATCTATGTTATAAAATGAATTCTATATTCACTATGGTCGAGTAGAGTAAACGTAGTAGGCCTTTTTTATGTGAATATGAGTCGCCCGCATTACCCGTGGATAAAAATTAATAGTATATAAATCGACTACAGAAAAGTAATACATGCTAAAGTGTTCACTATGATCGAGTAGAGCAAAGGGTTCTTTTGGTGTTAACAAGAGCGGACTTAAAAGATTTATATTTATTCGTAATAGTATCAAAAACATAAAGCCTCCAAGACACGCGGGGCGATGCGACGAATGCAATATGACGCTGTACGAGTGCGTTTTCGGAGAAGCAATTTTGTATACTTCAATTACTACTACTATTGAAAATACTATTACAAAATAATATTGAATGATATTGGTGGAACTACTGCTAGTCTTATATGAAGATCTTACAACGTAGTACGTGAAAATGTTAAAGATTATGCAGAAAATAGATTATTTTTAAGAAAGTTATGTGTTAATAGTGAATTAATTAATTAAAAGTGGTATATTTACAATAATTGAACTTCAGATGTGATTATGTTGCGCGATAAGGCCGCTTTTTTAGCTTTATAACTTTGTCTGTTTCTTTTTTTTACGTGTATTTACTTGGTGCTGAATAAAGTGTATTTATTTATTATTATTATTTATTTATGTTGCAAAGTGAGAAGTGAGAAGCCAGGGACGTAGCGGGAATTACCGCTCACTCGGCTTGCTATGAACAATCTTGGTGGTAAATGCTGCCATTTACAGCACAGCAACTGAAGCTGAGGTGTCTTCTTTTGTGTTCTTTTGTAAGAGTCGTTTTTTCCGTCGATAAATAAATGCTTGTTTCTTTCTTTCTTTTATTCTTATCCTATCCTGCTAATAATATAAACATGAACGTTTATAATAATTTTTGTTTGTTATTCTTTTACGCAAAAACAGCTGATCAGTTTATTATGAAATTGATACAGAAATAGATTATAGTCTAAAGTTAGTGACCGCCTCCTTGGTACAGTGTTTGACGCCTGAGCGTAGAATCGCGGGGTCCTGGGTTCGATTCCCGGTGGCGACGAAGAAAAAAATATGTCTCGGTCTGGTAGGACACAGAAGGCTGATCACCTACAGGCATAGTTTACTAGGCAAATAAATATGCTGATGGTACCGTGGCTGATAGATGAGATACTAAAGGCAATAAAAATTTAATAAACTAAAATTATAGATATAGATGTAATTGTGGCCGGATTTTTAACTCGTCAATAAATCCGAATCCGAATCAAGATTAAAATTGTATCCATTATTACTTAGCGATACTGTATCACTTCCTGTAGGCTGTAGATTGAGATGATTTAAATTATTAACAACAAATGCAGTAATAAAACAAAAACAAAAACATAATTTAATAAATTAAAAGAATTCTTCTACAAATTTTTGAATTCCAAAAGGAAGACAAAATGAGCTGATCAGATATAGGTAGAATAAATTTTGCATAGAGATTTTTGTTGCACATTATAGTGTAGCTACTACAACAAACTAATACAACTACTTACAACAAATTTAAACGTTCATTTATATGATAAATATAAAGGACGAAGGAACAATATTTTTTCAATTATTTTCAATATATCTGTTAGCTCTAGTAAATCTCTTTAAAAATAAGTAGATATACCTAATAATTGGACGGCATTGAACTTCAATCAAATAAGATGACGCTGTGATAAGATTAAAATTCGGTATGAAATCATCACACTACATATAAATTTGTATATCTCCATTCACAGCCAGAAACTCCTCAATCATGATCGTGTTCGCGGTATTAGTTTGCGCTCTAATAATACTATGTTTCGCCTACATCACCGGAAAATACAACGAACATTATTGGAAGAAGAGAAATGTAGCATTTCACTCGAAGCACAAAGTGTTGGGTGTATTCTCGGAATTCGCATCTAAAAAGAAGCCAGTTTTTCAAAATCTGTACGAAGTTTATAAAGAACATCGCCATGAACCAGCAGTTGGTATCGGTGCACTGCTAACACCTACATTATGTGTAATAGATCCCACTAACATTCAATATGTATTAGCGACTGACTTCTCTTCCTTCAATCACCGAGGACTGGACATTAACGAAGGGGATCAACTCGCCGACAATATTCTCTTTATGAATGGAAATCGATGGAAATTAATGCGTCAAAGTATGTCACCGCTGTTCACATTTTCTAAACTGAAGTCCATGTACTACATCATAGATAAAAGCGCCATAGACTTCGTGGATTACATGAAAGTGAACAGAGAGTTGTTAAAAGGTAATGCATTTGACACTTTATCTACATTCTGCAGCGCAGCTATAGGAGCTGCTGTATTTGGAGTGAGTACAGGATCCATTTTCGATTCCCCATTCTTAAATATGGCACGCAATACGACAAAGGCAACTTTGACGAATAGTTTAAAGGTCGCTACTGGTAACTTGAGCAACAGATTGTTCACTCTCTTAGGTTTAAAATTATTTAAAACTCATGAGGAATTCTTCATTGCTGCCGTTAAGAATATAATACGCACCCGAGAGCAGGAGAAAATCAAACGACATGATTTCGCTGATATATGCGTAACGTTGCAGAGTGGCGGTAACATTGTAGATAAAGAAACTGGCCTAGAATTAAAACCAACAGATGAGTTATTGGCGGCGCAAGCCTTCTTCTTCTTTATCGCAGGTGTGGAGCCTACAGCTCAAGCGTTATATTCAACATTATTAGAACTAGGAAGAAATCCGGAACACTTAGAAAAAGTTCACAATGAAATCGACGAATCTTTTAAAAAACATAATAATAAAATGGATTACGACGCTGTCATGAATATGACCCACCTTGATATGGTTTTAAGTGAAGCTTTGCGACTGCATCCACCCGTCGGATTCATAACAAGAAGATGTGTAAAAGACACTCTTCTACCAGTGGGTAACATTAAAGTTGACAAAGGCACCAGGATAATGACACCAATATTTGCAGTGCATCACGATGAAAAATATTATCCGGAGCCCGAGAAATATGTGCCAGAAAGATTCTCTCCAGAAAATAAGCACAAAATAATAGATGTTACTTATATGCCCTTTGGGAAGGGAAATAGAGTATGTATAGGTAATAGATACGCATTGCTACAAGCTAAAGCTGGTTTGGTTCATTTGCTTCGAGATTTCACAGTGAAGACCGTTACAGGAGATGGTGGAGCCACATATGCACCTCATCCAGCTCAAGTTAGACTTAGTAATATAAATGTTGAATTCATACCGAGGAATCCAAAATAATTAATTAGTAGATCAATAAGAAGTATAATTTAAGTATTTAATAAATTTTGATATTATCAATTTGCTATTTTTATTTTATCACCAATCATTTCTATCATATCTATTTTCTATCTATTACGAATTTGTTCTTACCTAGATGGACTTACGAATGATAGATTTAATTATATTAAACAGACATATTGATTGGTTTAGTTGTATTAAAGCAATCAAGTTTAATTCATAAAAACTCTTCGATAAATACTCTCGGATATATTTTTAGACTAGTTACTAATAACGATAAATTAAATTTCCTTGTTTTAATAGATAGTTACCTCTACGGATAAAAAATTTATTTTATTTGTCGTGTAGATTCCTCCTTCTATAAAAATAGAGTGATAAAGTGGGTAATCGGTTTTTTAATGTAATACTTATCAGAATTTATAGTAAGAATTTTTTTGGGCTTTTAATAAATATATATTTTGTTTTACAAATTTTCGGCCAACTTTAAAACAGTTTGCTGGCGATGCGCTCCTACAATCAATACATATAATAAAATTCTAGAAAAGTGGTGTCTGTACAATGAAAATATGTAAAAAAAAAATAGCAGGGGTTATTACTAAATCGATCCCAAACCCAAAACTGTCGTTAAAATTTTTTTTGTCTGTTTGTCTGTTTGTCCGTTTGTCCGTTTGTCTGTTTGTCTGTATGTTTGAACACGCTAATCTCAGAAACGGCTTATCCGATTTAAATGCTGTTTTCACTAATATATTGTGGTAATCTTCATTTAACATTTAGTGTTTATTTCATGTCAATCGGTTTATAAATAAAAAAGTTATGACCATTTAAGTATTCACGGAGAACATTTGCTAAGGCATTCTATGGTACACTATTATACAGTGTACGATAAAACGTAAGTTATCTGTTATACGCTACAGTTATTTTTATAAAATGTCCAGGTGATCATATCGAAAGTCCCCAAGGGTGGGGTGGGGGTGGGGGGGTAAGCTGAGGTAGTAGGGGGGGAGGGGTCAAATTAAAATTATGCTTATTTTTAGGTAAATTTTATACATAAAATGTCCTTTAAATTATGTCGTATTACATAATTATATTTTTAAGCCCCGACGCAAAAAGATGAGTGATAAGTGTTTGACCGCTATGTGTGTATCTGTTTGTTCCACCGTAGCTCGCTAACAGGTAATCCGAATTAGATGCGGTTTTTTGTTCGGCAGCATATTTTCCGACGCTGGTTCTTAGATAAAGTGTATCAAAATCGGTTCATCCATTTATTATACCTACCTTTAGGGGTAAAAGTGGGAATGAAAAAAATTAAAGTTGTCGAATCTAAGTGATATACATGATATATTAAATGAAAGTGAACGTTTTATCAAAATCGGTTCATCCATGTATTTGATATAGGTATAAAAGCGGTAATAAAAAAATGAATTTGACATATGAAATGAAAGGGCATGACGTGTAAAGTTTAATTTGACGTATTGAATCAAAATCGGTTCATCCATTTACTATACCTATATATAGATAAAAGGGGGAATGAAAAAAACGAATGTTGTCAAATATACCTAAGAGACATATATATCAAATGAAAGTGCATAACGGGTTAAGTACAGTTAGTTATATTTTTATCCAATTCGGTTTATCCATTTGTTAGACTACAGAGGTAAAAGTGGGAATGAACAATAATCGAATGTGGTCAAATAATATACTCAAGCGGCATATCAAAATATGAAAGGGCAACGTGTGAATTACAATTAGTTAGTAATGTTTTATAGAAATCGGTTCATCCGTTTATTACACATAGGGCACTTTAGGGTAGGACTGTTGATAAAATATCTATATATCGAAATATCGATATTATTATTTCGAAATATCGATATTTTTTACTAATATTTTTTGGACGATATATCGATAGTTCGGTATTGAAATATCGATATCGATGGTCGATATTTTTTTTAATAATTTTTTTTCCGTAATTTATTTAATCTAAAAAATCATCGTAAACTTAATGTTAGCAGTCGCTTGACAATTTTTTATCATCTGAACGAGTTGCTTCTTCAATCAATCTTTCAGTGCCTAACAATCTTAGTAGCCAAACAGCTGAACATATTTAAAACAAAGAGTATTTTTAAAAACTCTTACAGAAAAATATTGGTATTGGTATACATAATTGTCTTATTTAAATTTAAAAAGTAATTACCAAGAACTATTACCTACTACTTATGTACATTCATAATTTAATTTGTTTAATAAATCTACTAGACTATAAATTGTGTAATCATTTATGAGCTGACTTACGATTTTTTTTAAATAAAGCCGATATATCGAAATATAGATATTTTTTTCGATATATCGAACTCCGATACTGATATATTTGAAAATATCGATACATCGAAAATCCGATATTTTAAAAAATATCAACAGTCCTACTTTAGGGGTGACAGTTGTTGGATAAATAAACCAAATGGAGCATCAAACGACAGGATATGACGTGTACATATAGATATGTACAATTAGATATTATGGTTTACATCAAAATCGGTTCTGCCATTTACTAGGGGTGGAAAGGGAAGTCTGTGAAAGAAGAGGGGACATGGGAGCGAGAGGATAGCCACACCCTGGAAATTTTGAACTCTACTCATAGCCACATAGGCCTGGCCATTGGCAATTTTTTTTCCTAAATATACCTTCTTCCTACTTCTTTTGCCACTGTGGTCCATTGCAATTTGTGCACGGTTACGGCCCAACTTAAAAGATTTCAAGGAGCAAAAAGCTTATAGATATCAATATGATGTAGGAATGTAATATGGAGGTAGAATTGATAGCTCGGTCTCGCTCACTTGAAAATATTACATGAAAATAAGAAAATTAAATTATAAAAGAAAATTTAATAAAAATAACCCAACGCAATGAAGAAAAAATTTTAGGAATAAATAATTTTACAATCTTTCCGACGATCTTTAAAATTAAGTACCATTATAAAAGAAAAAATATGATATAATATGTATTATGATAATAATGGCATGGCAGCCCCGACGACTTTGTTTTTTATTTTTATAAATATTTAAAACTAGCTTTCCGCCTGCGGCCGTGTCCGGGATAAAACCTAGCCTATTTTGCTCAGTGAAGATGCAGCTTTCTGATGGTGAAAGAATTTTTGAAATCGTTCCAGTAGTTTATGCGTGAAAACCATACATACATACATAATTACAAACATTTCCTCTTTATAATATCAGTATAGATGGTATTTATTTTTAAAGATCGTCGGGAAGTTTGTGAAATTATTTATTCCTTTTTCTATGCACTTTTATTCGTTGCGTTGGGTGTTTTTTAATTTAATTTTTATTGCATGGTCTAAACGGTAATTAATTAATACATGTGTGAGACAGGAAAGATCTGATTTGGATTTGGTGCTGGATTTGATAAAAACTGAGTATCGATTAAGCTGATCAGCAGGCCAAGACTAATGTCAGAGAATAGAATAACGCTAAAGAATAGAAACTACTATCGCTATTTTTTTAAATAAACTCATGATATTTTAGTAATGGTTCGGTCACACTACCAACGGCGACGACGACTACGACCAAAATTGTCCTCCAGACAAAATTGGTTTAAAAAAAATATTAAAATTTCCCGTCATTGCGACTGAATGAAAATTTGGTTCGTGGTTGTCGTCGTCGTTGGTAGGGTGAACAAATCCTTAGCAAAACATCATACGCTTATGTCAATTAGTATCGATAGCGGATTCTATTCCTTTGCGTTTTGACGTTTGTCTCGGCGCTCAGTTGCTGCACGATACATTGTTAGAAACACACATACAAGAAAGGAAGGTAAATAAATTTGCTCCCCTCGACCCTGGTGCCTAAAAAATAATATGACATAATTTTAAAGAAATTTTACGTAAAAAATTAATTAGGCATTTCTTTTTTATTTTTTAGCTCAGTTTAGTCATAAATTTTACTAACAGTTCTTTTAATTATTTATGGTAGTACGTGTTTACTCAATAAAAGTTAAGTAGTAACTACTATACAGTCACTATTCCACGCGGACGAAGTCGCGGGCACAGCTAGTAATAAATATAATTTCGAAGATGTCTTCGTTAGTTTGTCTTTCTTTCACGATTTTATGATAAGATTTTTGTGTCTGGAATAATATGGTGGGGCAATTTTCTTCATTATGTCCAAATTTTTAGATTCTCCTACCAAAAAATTGCCAACGAAGCAAAAAAAGTTTTCATTTCAATAAATAAACTCCAAAGCATTCATTCGTTTATTCAACATTAATTATTATTTAGAGAATTTAAATTTTCGTAAAAAATGTCCATTATGATATCCAGAAAAGAAAAAGTCTTGGGGCAATTTGAGGCAGGTTTAGGGAGGTTTCCAATCACAGAATATTCATATAATCGCCATGTTTTCAAAATTTTTAATCCTAACGCTTTGATTTTTAAACATCCCAAACAGTTTATTTGCTCATTATTAACAGGAGCACTTTATGTTGAACTTTACGTTGATCTAAAAAATGTTCACGAAATTTCTACAGCCTTCTTGAAACATTTAAAGAACCTTTTTAATATTTTTATAAGAAACTCTCTTATTATATAATTACATATTTTATAATTACATTACTGATTACAACTGACAGGCACATGCGTCATTCGGCAGAGCGACTACATAGACCAAGTTTCACGCCGCGGCCGCAAGTAGGTATTTAATAATCAATGTTAACGTTAGCTATGAACTATTTAGTATTCTGTGCTCTAACATGAATATTATTTAACACTCACTGTTACAAACCTGTTTTTAATCCCTTGCGAATGTCGAAATTTGCGAAAATTTGCAGCATAAGCAGCTGTAAAACTTTAGATTGCGTTGGCTTATAAGTTTGTTTTTATACAACTTGAAGGTACCGTTGATTTGAGTATTGGATATAAATATTAGCTTGATACTTCCACACGTTTCTAAGAAAAAGGGTCTTTACAGACAGGTCAATAACAATCAGGTCAATAGCATCTCTGAATGTTGATTGGACGCTTTACAACTAATAGATACAATTGCTAATCTACGCTCTATCTAAACGTTACTGTGTTAAATTTTCGGTTCGTTTGTATGAGCTTATCTCAATAATTAGTGAAACAATTTCGAAAATGCAAGTCATTTATTGAGGATTATCTACTTAATTACTCATATTGTTTTGATGTATTAATGCATGGCGTACCTAATATGTATGTACAAAATAAATATTTGATAACGATACGTATATTCTCTAGTTTCCATGTTTGTTTGCATATTCATTTTAATAATCCCTATTTCAATACTTAATATTATAAATGCGAAAGTAACTCTGTCTATTACGTTTTCCTGCTTAAACTTCTCAATCGATTTTGATGAAATTTGGCACAGACAATCTTTAGACCCTAAGAGAACAAAGGCTACCTTTAACAAAACACCACGCGGGCGAAGCCGCGGGCGGAAGCTATCCATACTAATATTATAAATGCGAAAGTAACTCTGTCTGTCTGTCTGTTACTCAATCACGCCTAAACTACTGAACCAATTTGCATGAAATTTGGTATGGAGATATTTTGATACCCGAGAAAGGACATAGGCTACCTTTTATTGCGAAATATGTACCACGGGCGAAGCCGGGGCGGACCTCTACTTTCATATAAAAATGAAAACTTTGATGAATCATGTTGATAAGTATTATCGTACTTTGTATATTATTTTAAGTTCTAAAGTCATAATTTTGTATTGCTTTGTATGTCGCAATATTTATCTCTAAATAGAAAGTCATGTTTGTTAAACAACTTTTAACCCAAGAAAGGCTGAACAAATTTGGTAGTTGATAGATTTAAGTAGTAGATTTAGGTAGTGCCCAGGCGAGTAGTTAGTACCTTACCAAATGGTCTTAAGTATTTGCGATAGCCAAATTTTCGTCAAATAATATATGTTAAAAGTTTATGTGTATGTCCACTATGTACATATTATGTTATAGTCAAATCCCGAAACACAATCTCTTCGCGGGAGGACTAGTCTATCTTAGGTTTGCTAAAAGCCATCGGGCAATCCTCGAAATACATTTGAAATTCACGTTTTGACTGAAGTGAGCAGCAGTCTCGACTCTCGGGCGTAGACGAACGCAGCATAGGCATTGCACGCGCACGCCATCCTGTTACAAGTTACCCGAAATTTTGTGGGTCATTTGTAACAGGATGGCGGTTCTACAGGGGTCTTAGTACGCAATGACAAAAAGAAAAATGATGGTCAGAACGCTGATACCAGATACCTTAAGATACTGTAATATAAAATAATTTGGAAAATCCAAAAGTGCACGCCTCATAATTTTTTTTTAATAAATATTTATTAATTATTATTTTTGTTTATTTAATAACAATTAAACCACGTCGAATCAGACCCTGAAAAATGAAAGGGTTCTATTCCTGAGCATACTCAAGCGTAAGAGAAAAAAAAAGACTCGATTAGTAAAGTATTTCGGTCGCTATCGTGTTAACAAGAAAAAGGATCCGCACATACAGACACACGGACGTCCAAGACAGAACTTTTTTAAACTGTTTTTTAACTAGTTTAAATAACAAAAATCACATCAAAAATATCATGAACGTTAAAAATAGTGTTTTTTTCTTAATATGTGTGTGTAAGTATTATCTTACAAGTGCAATGTATGATACATAAAGACATTTTAAGTTTGAAAAATCAGATGTTTTGCGCGAAGTGACAGTAGTACCCACCTCAACGCTTCGCTTATGAGGCGTGCAATATTACAGTATCTTAAGATAAAATATTATAGTATCTTCACCGTGTGTGACGCGCTTTATTTGGGCTTTGACAAAGTTATTATGCCAGACCTGAGGTTTGACCAGTCCAACCTAAGAGTGCCCGAGCTTCGGGGTTTGACTATAACACATACATATTATAAATCGATATTTGCGATGGGATTCCATATCTTCACCGTGTGCAGAAGAAAGTTACGGAAGTTAACCAACCATGGTGCGGGTGCTACCGGGTGGTCCAACATAACAATACCTTTCAAACATAACTCAAACTTAAAAATTATTTCTTCAATTATAAATAAGACGTCTGGAAGCACGTTTGAATGGTCATAGCCTTGTTTTACCATGTAAAAAATATGTATTGACGTTTCAAAAGTGCTTCTCGAAGAAGTCTAATTTAATAAATAAATGTTTGAGTTTGAGTTAAACACCGGTACATTGATTATACTTTGCATATTAAAGTGAAACTTTTATTACATCGTCTCAAACTTTTTTGTCTGTGTAGCGCATGTCGCGTGTATCGCGGCTGCCGAGTAGGTATACCTACTCGGCACGCGACATGCGCAGTGCGCTACACAAAGCAGTGTTCGGAACCGTTCGAACAGTTTCACTTTTACCGTGGTTTCATAAAACCACACAACATTTTTGGTCTGTTTTTTTTTTCATTGTTCAGACTGTTAAGTACGACTGTACCAATTTAAAATGCATGTTGACTAATGACTAGATGACAGATGAGTTCTTGGCAAAATATAGTTATTTTACTTAACATAAGATTTTATGAACGTGGACTAGTAATTATTAAATTAAGCCGATAATGATGATTTATAAGTTATGATTAAATGTCTATTATTCACCATGATATGCACTTCGTGTAAAGTGGAATACATTAATTTATTAACAACAAAATTAATAATGGCACTTAAACATAGTATTTATTAATATTGTCCACGTGTACATTATTATTATGATTGTAATATTGTATCGCATAAAGTGAATGACGGGATTGTAGAATGTCTCTTCACTACATAGTATAAAATAAAGTCGCTTTCTCTGTCCCTATGTCCCTTTGTATGCTTAAATCTTTAAAACTACGCGACGGTTTTTGAAGGGGGGTTTTTTTTAATAGATAGAGTGATTCAAGAGGAAGGTTTTAGTATACAGGGTTACTGGTAATTAGACCGGATCCTTTTAAAAGGTGGTAGGGGAGGTTATTTGCAACAATTAGACTGCATATTGTTATATCCGGAAATGGCTCATTTTTGAGATATAATTTTTAATTTGTGAATTGTAGATGTTTTTTAAGTAAAACGCAGACTAAGTTTGTCGGCGTTTTTTTGGAGAAAATAAATGTCTTTGTAAACCAAGTTCCGAAAATTATTAAAAAAAAAATATAAAACCGCCTCTAGTTTCTAGATGGATCCACATAAGTAAGCTATTATTATTTATTATTAAGAGCTATAACAAGGTTTCTCTAAAACTGTAAAGAAAATAAAATCGATTCATAATTTTTTTTTAATTTAATTTTAAAGTAGTGAAACTGGATTTTCTTGAAAAAATATTCAAAAAATTTTATCTCAAAAATGAGCCATTTCCGGATATAACAATATACAGTCTAATTGTTGCAAATAACCTCCCCTACCACCTCTTAAAATCCGGTCCGGATCCGGTCTAATTACCAGTAACCCTGTATAATTTATTAGGTTTTAGACAAAGCGGGTGAAGCCGCGGGCGGTAAGCTAGTAATTAATAATTCATTAGATTCTTTTGATAGATAATATTCTTCTCCCTGACAAACAAACAATTATTTCGATTAATATAAAGGTGCTACATGTTGACATGTGGTACACTCGATTGGAATGAAGTTCCCTTCGTTTTGAAGTATGTATGATAACATAGGTAAGCATAAAATCGTCTCCAAGTGAGAATAACGTTGAAAAATGGTATAGAATATAATTTATTAAAATTAATGAAAAATTAAATTAACCAATAAAAGTAATAGTTCGAAAATAACCTGCTCTATAAACATATTTCACAATATTTTCATTGACTGATGATAAAAAAGATATTGAAACCTACATATATCATAATAATGCGATAATAAATAATATAAACAAGCTTATTAAATAATTTGATGACAAAGTATATCAATTAGATATCATCACTGGTGATAAGACCAAAATTCGTCGTGCATACATTATACACCATAACTATAAATACTTTGGAGTATTTAATTATAGTCATAAGGTCCTCAAACATGTTCGTGTTCGCAATTTTAATTTTTACTCTGACAATATTGTGTCTTACTTACATAACCGGAAGATACAACGAAAACTATTGGAAGAAAAGAAATGTGGCATTCTACTCGAAGCACAAAGTGACAGGAATTCTTTGGGATTTTGCAACTAAACAGAAATCAGTTTTTCTAAATCTGTATGAAGTTTACAAAGAGTACCGCAATGAACCAGCTGTTGGTATCGGCTCCTTTTTAATACCGACTATATATGTAATAGATCCAACTAACATTCAACATGTGCTGGCGACCGATTTCAGCTCTTTTAACCATAGAGGAGTGGAGATTAACGATAGTGATAAACTCTCTGACAATATTCTCTTCATGAATGGAAATCGCTGGAGACTGATGCGTCAAAACATGACACCGCTGTTCACATCTGCTAAATTGAAATCCATGTACTACATCATAGATAAAAGTGCCAAGGACTTCGTAGAACACATGAACGCTAACAAAGAGTTATGGAAAGGTAATGCATTTGATACTTTATCTTCATTTTGCAGCGCAGCTATAGGAGGCGCTGTGTTCGGAGTGAGCACTGGATCCATTTTCGATTCACCATTCCTTGATATGGCACGCAATGCGTCAAAAGCAGGTTTAAGTACTAAAATCAAATTTGCTATTAATAGCTTGAGCAACGAATTATTCAAAATCTTAAGAATCAAATTTTTTGATGCACACGAAGATTTCTTCATTGGCGCTGTTAAGAAAATTCTGCGCGCACGAGAGCAGGAAAATACCAAACGACACGACTTCGCTGATGTATGCGTAGCATTACAGAAAGCTGGAATCATGGTAGATAAAGAAACTGGCTTAGAATTAAAACCAACAGATGAGTTATTGGCGGCGCAAGCTTTCTTCTTCTTTGTCGCAGGCGTGGAGCCTACTGCCCAAGCGCTATATGCTACGTTGATAGAACTGGGAAGACATCCGGAATACTTAGAAAAAGTCCATCAAGAAATCGACGAAACGTTTAAATCTCATAATAATAAAATTGATTTTGATGTTATAATGGGTATGAAGAACGTTGATATGGTTATGAATGAAGCTTTGCGACTGCATCCACCGATTGGATTTTTAACAAGGCAATGTATAAAAGATACTATTCTACCAGTGGGTAATATTAAAATTAAAGAAGGAACGAGAATATTAACGCCAATATATGAAGTGCATTACGACGAAAAATATTATGCAGGGCCCGAGAAATTTATGCCGGAACGATTCGCTCCAGAAAACAAACACAAATTAGTTGATATTCATTATATGCCATTTGGGAAGGGAAATAGAGAATGTCTGGGTAAAAGATACGCTTTGATACAAGCCAAAGCTGGTCTGGTGCATTTGCTTCGAGATTTCACAATAAGGACGATTATTAAAGAGGGTGGAATTAAATACCTTCCTCAGCCAGTGCAAGTGCGACTTGAGAATGTAGATGTTGAATTTATACCGAGGTCTATTTCTAGTTAATTATATTATTTAAGTACTAGCTTGCGTCCTCGGCTTCAACTGCATTGTGCATCAATGCTTGGCCGCCCCAGCACCTTCGCTTTAGGCGTTGAACCGACTTAGCGCATCATAGCGAACTATATGACCGATGACGTATACATATCTTATTGTGATAACTATTAAGCTACGCTTCTAAATTCTAATACATAGTAATAAATGAAATGAAATCTTTAAGAGCACGTTTTGGCACGAATTGGCCAGCTCACACCAGGGAGGAACCACACGCCTCCAGCAATCAAATTACCGTGTCGGTGTCTTTTGATATAAAAACTTTAATATTATAAAGTTTAATTAAAATGTGTTTAGTGGTTTGTGAGAGAAATGTCAACCATGCCACCATCCTGCATCTATCCCCACAAACGTGGAAAAATATTATATTTAATAAATTATTTGAAAATTTATTTCTTTTTTTTCCTTTTATTATTGTTATTACCAACTCACCTATATTGTATCCCATATTTAAGGATAGACAATATTTTTTAAACTTCAGTAATTTATCAAACTCAAGAGACCAAGAAATACCGGAACTTGGAGCATATTATATGCAATTCTTCTATTGCACGCCTCATAAGCGAAGCGTTGAGGTGGGTACTACTGTCACTTCGCGCAAAACATCTGATTTTTAAAACTTAAAATGTCTTTATGTATCATACATTGCACTTGTAAGATAATACATACACACACATATTAAGAAAAAACACTATTTTTAACGTTCATGATATTTTTGATGTCATTTTTGTTATTTAAACTAGTTAAAAAACAGTTTACAAAAGTTCTGTCTTGGACGTCCGTGTGTCTGTATGTGCGGATCCTTTTTCTTGTTAACACGATAGCGACCGAAATACTTTACTAATCGAGTCTTTTTTTTTCTCTTACGCTTGAGTATGCTCAGGAATAGAACCCTTTCATTTTTCAGGGTCTGATTCGATGTGGTTTAATTGTTATTAAATAAACAAAAATAATAATTAATAAATATTTATTAAAAAAAATTATGAGGCGTGCACTTTTGGATTTTCCAAATTATTTTTCTCCGTCATTTTAAGCTTTCTGTACAAAAAAATACGTCAAATAAAATACTTTTTAAATCATATCGAATCAGATTCATAATAATATTACGATTCATCGAAAGTGTCCATTTTAAATACATAAAATGAAGTCCCATGTCCCCTAGTGGGGTAAGGGGAAGATGCATTATACATCTGTTTCACTGATCGATTTTCCTTGAGACAAGTAGGTGATCAGCCTTCTGTGTCCTGCCAGACCGAGACATTTTTTTTTCTTCGTCTCCACCGGAAATCGAACCCAGGACCCCTCGGTGCTACGCTCACGCGTCAACCACTGTACCAAGGAGACGGTCTACAATAAAAAAAATAAATACATAATAATTAATAATTATTATAAAATATGGTGAAATATAGTGCACGGAAGCTTTTTAATTTGTAATGATGAACGAGTGGATTTGTAGTGTTTAATTTACTAATATGTACATTGTACATAGGTACACATTAATGTTTAACTATTCAATAAAATATAGCAATAGCGTTGTAAATACACTAGCCGATCGTCCCGGGTCTGCCCGGGAAAAATCAGATTATAAATTTTTTTGAAATACATATATAATAGATTATATTCTTGCATTATTGCACGCCTCATAAGCGAAGCGTTGAGGTGGGTACTACTGTCACTTCGCGCAAAACATCTGATTTTTCAAACTTAAAATGTCTTTATGTATCATACATTGCACTTGTAAGATAATACATACACACACATATTAAGAAAAAACACTATTTTTAACGTTCATGATATTTTTGATGTCATTTTTGTTATTTAAACTAGTTAAAAAACAGTTTAAAAAAGTTCTGTCTTGGACGTCCGTGTGTCTGTATGTGCGGATCCTTTTTCTTGTTAACACGATAGCGACCGAAATACTTTACTAATCGAGTCTTTTTTTTTCTCTTACGCTTGAGTATGCTCAGGAATAGAACCCTTTCATTTTTCAGGGTCTGATTCGATGTGGTTTAATTGTTATTAAATAAACAAAAATAATAATTAATAAATATTTATTAAAAAAAATTATGAGGCGTGCACTTTTGGATTTTCCAAATTATTTATATGTATAGCATGTGCTATTCTCAGTTTTGTAGTACCTATATAACGATTCAGAACTATTACGCCAATTCTACCTGCTACCTGGTCCTGTGTACGATTATTTTCAAAAAAATTATAATATCACAGAATGTACAATTCTCAGAAACCTGTTTAAAATTGCACAACAAAACCGTGAATATAGCAACATATAATCAATCATAATTTATTTTGTACCTCTATAAAGCTTGAGATCCAAAGAAAACTAATTATTGAAGATATTTTGATACTTTAATTTCAGCTAAAACATATTTTATCATCATACAACATACTAGATGTGCCCCACGGTTTTCCCCGCATTTCTCCGATCCTGTTGATCTTAGCCTATAGCCTTCCTCGATAAAAGGGCTGTCTAGCAACGATAGTATTTTTCAAATCGGACCAGTAGTCGGACTAGTTCCTGAGATTAGCGCGTTCAAACAAACAAACTCTTCAGCTTTATAATATTAGTATAGATTGTAACATAAAAATCTGCGAGTGAACGTTTTGTTAACTCGATAAACTGAAACAATTATGATAATTTATCTCAATGTTTCCATCCTTACATGCGATGCATTTTGATGTATTCTATTAATATTAAAATATGGTTACTTTTTAAAATGGAAAATGTAACTTTTATCGATACAGTAGAACTCCAATTATCCGAATTAATGGGGACCGGGACCCATTCGGATAATCAAATATTCGGATAATCGGATTTAAAAAAAATTGCCATTGGAGATAATAAAAGCTACGTTTTGATATTGAACTATTTTTTTATTGAATTAAATGAAAGAAACATGAAATTTTCACATGTTTTAAATATTTTTGCAATCATTTTTCTTATTTCCTCTAGTGACAACGCATCTTTATCATCATCATCCTCTCCATATTCTTGTTAG
The DNA here is from genome assembly GCF_061535455.1 of Colias philodice. Taxonomy (NCBI): domain Eukaryota; kingdom Metazoa; phylum Arthropoda; class Insecta; order Lepidoptera; family Pieridae; genus Colias; species Colias philodice. The sequence continues at coordinate 12,453,651 of NC_143096.1, forward strand.
GGGAAGAATAATAGCGCACTTAGACTTTTTTTGGACAATTTTTTGTGATTCGGATAATCGGCGATTCGGATAGTCGAATCCGAACCGAATATCCGAACGGATAATTGGAGTTCTACTGTATTTGGTATACTTATTGATGTTTTCTTTGCTCCGTTCATTATTTTTTTAACACGATTTTAGAAGCAATTAACCTGCAGTATGTTTGAATGTAACCAACTCATTGCGATTTTGACCCCCATTTAAAAGCATAGATGACAAATACAGTAATTTCATGAGTTTGAGTGTGTTTGTTTAACTATACATATAAGTATGTATAGGTGTTTGTTCACAATGCTATAGACATTATCTCTACATAAGTGGAAACTCAGGTTTACATGTTATTTAATACTGCGTCACAAAACCATTATAGCACTGAACTTGAAACACGATAACATTAATGCAAGATACGACTATCATTAGAGGGGTCAATAGACATGTGTTTATAAGACTCGAATCTCTGGCACTCAGAACGATTCATTCCGCAGACATGATAGCATTTTTGTTTGTGTTCAGTGCGCTTCTCGCGTGCGTCGTTTATTTAAACGGCAAATACAATGAATTCTACTGGAAGAGACGAAAAGTTGCGTTCTATAAGAAGAACAAAGTTATGGGTATATTCTGGGAGTTTCTCTTCAAAAACAAAGCGGTATTCCAGAATTTATGTGAAGTGTACAAAGATTATAGGAAGGAACCAGCGGTTGGGATCGGGACGTTTGTGACCCCAACGTTGTATGTGATAGACCCCACTAATGTTCAACATGTGCTGGCTTCAGACTTCAACTCTTTCAACCACAGAGGAGTGGATATCAACGAGGATGATTTACTCGCTGACAATATTCTTTTCATGCACGGCAATCGATGGAAACTGATGCGGCAAAGTATGACACCGCTCTTCACTTCTGCAAAACTCAAATCTATGTACTACATCATCGATAAAAGTGCTGTAGACTTCGTTCAGTATTTGAACGACAACAAACAACTGTTAAATGGAAATGCTTTTGATACTTTGACATCATTCTGCTCTGCGGCTATTGGTGGTGCCGTGTTCGGTGTTAGCACAGGATCCATTTTCGATTCACCGTTCCTTAACATGGCACGAGATGCGTTTAAAGCCAGCTTCAGATTTAACATCAGGTTTGCTATAGGAAACCTGAGCAGTGGTCTAGCTACCTTCCTTGGACTAAAATTGTTCAAAGAGCATGAGGGTTTCTTTATCGGCGCAATAAAACAAATTTTGCGCGCTCGTGAACTAGAAAATGTAAAGAGACACGATTTCGCTGACTTATGTGTAGCATTACAGAGTATGGGGAAAATGGTGGACAAAGAAACTGGTTTAGAAATGATACCAACTGATGAGCTCTTAGCGGCACAAGCATTCTTCTTTTTCGTCGCAGGCGTCGAACCAACAGCCACCGCTTTATTTGGAACGTTATACGAATTAGGGAAATCTCCAGAACATTTAGAAAAGGTGCATAATGAAATCGACGAAGCATTCAAAAAGAATGATAATAAAATGAGCTACGACACCATTATGGATTTAAAACATGTTGACATGGTGATGAGTGAAGCTATGCGATTACATCCACCTATCGGATTTTTGACCAGACGTTGTGTAAAGGACAGCGTTCTTCCTGTTGGCAACATTAAAGTTGATAAAGGCACTAAGATACTAACACCAATATTTGAGATTCACCACGACCCAAAATACTACCCAGAGCCCGAAAAGTTTATGCCAGAGAGATTCTCTCCTGAGAATAGGCATAAAATTGCTGATATTACTTACATGCCTTTCGGAAAGGGAAATAGAATTTGTGTAGGTCTCAGGTACGCGTCACTTCAAGCTAAAGCTGGATTGGTCCATTTATTGCGCAACTTTACTGTGAGCAGCATCATCAATGATGGTGGGCAGAAGTACAGCCGACACCCAGTGCAAGTAAGACTTGATAATGTTGATGTTAAGTTTATACCGAGAAATATTGCTAATTAATTAGAATAAATGATGTAGAATAATAAAAGAGTGTTCGTGTTTTTATTCGATCTGGATTTATTATTGTATTGTTATCACTACCAAATTATCTCTAGGTACCAGACAACCTGTGATATTTAAAAAAATCACAATGCAAATAAGAATTAAGATAATATGACGGGTGAAATTATTAATATCAAACCGATAGAATATAATTATTAATTAATATTAATTAAATACCTAATTAAAACTTCATTGAAATTTTCGTATGAATATTAAAATCATACCTATGTAGTAGGTACTCAAAATTTTATAGAAAAAAAAGATAACTTTAAGTATATAGACCTTTCTTATAATAAAATTTGGAAAAAAAATACAATTCTACCAATATAATATTATTAATTCTTTAATTAAAACTTCAATTATCTTAAATAAAGTGTTTTATTTACAATCATAAATATACTAGCGCCATCTATTATAAATACTGTTCTATGGGCGCGAAACTATTGACGTTTGCGACATGGAGTTGCTTAGCTTGTAACACAGATGGCGCTTGTCTGAAATAGCTCGCTACATCTCCGCTCACGCTGCCGTATGGTATGCCACCTGAAAATTTTAGTAGGTATATTATTATTATTATAAATGCGAAGATGTGTTTGTTTGTTTGTCTTTCTTCTAAAATTGTCACATTAAAGCGTTTATGATGATCTAGTATGATTTTCACGGAAATTTTCTTTGACAACGCAGGTGAAGCTACGGGTAACAACTAGTACGATTATAAAGGTTCTCTTCTCTTTCAGTTGATGTACCTAGCCATAATTATTGAATTTGTTTCATTCAGCATTAATTAGATACAATATCCGATTGCTTGTGTATTTTGTGAGTATTTTTTTGGTTAACTGTGTCCATAATAAATAATCTGTACTAAAATTTATCCAAATCCATTCAGACGTGAGAAAAAAAACAGACGGACAGAGGTACTTTCGCATTTATTATATTAGTTACTAGCTGCTCCACTCCTGTTGGTCTCAGCGTGATGATATAGCCTATAGCCTTCCTCGATAAATGGGCTATCTAACACCGAAAGAATTTTTCAAATCGGACCAGTACCTGAGATTAGCGCGTTCAAACAAACAAACTCTTCAGCTTTATAATATTAGTAACTCCCAATTAGATAGCCACAGATACTATGTGATAACTAACCATAAGACAAGCCAGGTGCAGGCAGGGGAAAAGATCCCGCACTGTCAGGGACCGGGAGTGCGAGGGCGACGCTCGCCACACAGAGGAACACAGCTATCTGGAATTGGTATTTGTTTTGTTAGTGCATTAAAAATCTAATAAAGGAAAATAGTGTACTTCGTAATAGACGATTAGACAGTACACCTTGATAATATTATTTTTATTATGATACTTATTTCAATGATATTGAATGTGTGTAGATAGTAAATAATTATTAAATACATATTTATAGTAATCGCCTATTTTTATTTAGTTTTACTACAATTTTGAAGTCATAAACAGCCATGCAAGATGTAAGGAAACCTTGGGGAAAAACTATTTAAATTATAATTCATATATTTAAAGAAATGCTCTTGATATTATCCTCTGAGCTGCAATTCATATCTATAAGGAAGTATGAATGCTATGAACATGTTTTTAATCGTGACTTTGACTTTCAAATTTCGGAAGTAATGCGAGACTGAAGGTTTGTTTTGAAGACCTTGCAAATATTATGTGGACTACATATGTAGTCCAGTTATAATTTTTGAATCAGAATTGACTTTAAAATTTAAATTACAAGTGTTTATGATGTGAAAATAATCTTGTGTGTCTATATCACTGATACAGAATCTAGAACATACCTACAGTGATTATTGAACAGAAACTTCTTTAGGCTCGTTGAGAGTAAAATTTATATTTTTCTATCTTGACAAAGAAGTTTCACTTCTGACACGTGTTCTCGGCACACACGCTTTTTTATTATCATTAAGTACTAATTTTAAGATTATGATAAATTAATAATCATAGAAACTGGTCTACTTATTCTATTTATTGGACTTATAAGTAGCAGTGTCCGTCACATTGCATTTGTTCTCTCCCTTATTTATTACTTAGACATACAAAATCTACCAAAGACACTCAAAAATTTTTATAAAAATTGGTCACGCCGTTTCGTAGAAGATTAACATTGTGACACTATAATTATAACAAACTAATATATTTCTATACCTATATATAAAATCGCATCACTCCTAATACAGCAATTATCATCTTGAAAGTCAATCTTGTTCCCAAATCCCAATTAACCTTAAAAGTCAGTAATTGATCGCCCTTTAGCAAAATATGTCTAAATAAAGTGAGAAATGGATTCCACGTAATGCAATTTACATTTCCAAATCTGTTATACTTATACTGAATAAATAGTTCTGGGATATTCGAATAATTATAACTATTAAAAAAAGAGATATTTGTTAGGCAACGACCCTTGAATGGCTCAATGGATTGTGATAAATTTTAGAGCGGTAAAATAAAGGATAGACTATCTCGCTGAATAGCACCTATAGGCGAACTTTCGAACAAAAACTTAAGCTACATTTATCCATATACTATGAGTGCAAAACAGCATAATGCTGTTTTAAAATTGAATGAAAAACAATTTAAATTTATCACAGTTCTGTGCAATGATTTCGTTCAAACTTTTCGAAACTTTTGTTTCAAAAATTATTTAATAAATAATGTAATTAATTATTTTTATCTTTTTTTTTATTTAAAGATAGCCAGGCATTTGACTGCATCCTACCTGATGGTAAGTAGTGATGCAGTCTATGAATGAGCATGCCTGCCTAGAAAGAGCCTATTCACTTTTACCCTGAAGCCTGAACAGATCCGGATTATAGGTATCTGAATTAACCAGACAAAAACCCAATTTTCAATTACATTATATCGTAATTCGTAACCAATATCTCTATCAACACTACATACTAGCTGCTACTCCTATTTCGCCTAGCTTGATCCGCTATAAACAAAAAGGTAGCCTATATCACTCGATAAAGATAAAAGCTTTCAAAAAGGTCGTGTATTTTCTATGCCAATAGTACAAGAGCTTTAACAATCCACAAAAGCAAATGCATACAAGTCCTTCTCCTTAGCTACATTACTTATATTACTTCAATAGACAATAGAGCTTACTATACATATAGTTTTTTAAAATAGGTTATTACTTATTAATAACTAGGTTACACTAACCTGCCGTATGGTTGACATTGTGCGCACTACGCCGCGCCCGCGCAAACATTCCCTGTTATATCGCGATGCGACCGCCAAATTTGCGGGCCATTCTATAATAATACGTATAACTAGTTTTCCGCCCGCGGCTTCGCCCGCTTATATTATAACCGAATAAATTATATACTAAAACATTCCTTGAAAATCATTCTTTTTAATGGAAAAAACTGTATCCAAATCCGTTGCGTACTTTTAAAGATTTAAGCAAACAGGACGGACAGTCAGCGACTTTGTTTTATACTACGTAGTGATTAATTATTCCTATAGATTTACAAGTACTCTGGTTATTTTGTAAGTATTACGAAATTTGAGTATTGATAGAGTAGGTTCTATGTAGATTTTTTGGATTGCTTATTCGTGGTGCAATTTGTCGGATTGGTGATTAAATAATTTCTATATTTATATACATTGTTATAGTTACCTAACAATTCAGTAGAAAGTGATACTAATAAACCTAAAATACTCAATAGAACCTTCCGAATACAGTGTTTTTATAAAAAATAAATTGGCCTATAATATAAGTAAATATCGTCACTAGTTGAGGATTCCCAAAATTAATTAAAGCTTCAAAGCTTCATATTACAAATACATATTTATAATAACATGCCTTAATATTATGTCTACAACTATATCTTGTGAAGACTATGTGTATACGAAGACGACTAAATCGTCACGTAGATCTATACTAATATTATAAAGCTGAAGAGTTTGTTTGTTTGTTTGTTTGTTTGAACGCGCTAATCTCGGGAACTACTGGTCCGATTTGAAAAATTCTTTCGGTGTTAGATAGCTCATTTATCGAGGAAGGTTATAGGCTATATATCATCACGCTATGACCAACAGGGGTGGAGCCACGGGGGTGAAACCGCGCGGAGCAGCTAGTGTTAGTATATATAAATGAATCCTTACCAATTAGTATGCGCTACAAAAAAAGTTACATAAACAATAATTTAAGTAGGTAAACAATTTTATTTATTTAATAAAATTCAATTGCCACTTTCACTTTATGGCAGGCGTGCGTAATTAATTTACTTATACAAACCATTAAAAATGTTGTTAAACGCATAGCAATGAGAACTGTTTTCTTTTCTATATTGTAATCTAGTATATTTTCCCATAAAAAGAGAAATCTTCGCTAACAAGTTTACGCCATGATTATAACATAATCCTCAAACTATTATTACGTTACGCTAGTTGAAAAATAACATTATTCGAAATTATCAAATCTATACATATAATAAATCTGTAGAAGGGAAAAATAAATAGCAGTGTTACTGGATCGATACCAAACCTAAATATGTGATAAAAAAAAATTTGTCTGTCTGTCTATATGTATATGTTCAGGCATCACGTAAAAACTAACGGTTCGATTTCGATGAAACTTGATATAATTATACCTTTTTATCGTGAAAAAATACTTAAAAAATATCTTAACCGCGCGGACGGAGTCGCGGGTCAAGACTATTATGTTCCATTTATTTTAAAGTGGGACGAAATTTCAACTAGAATTCTACTAATTTACCAAATACCTATAAAAATTAACCAATTATTAAGAAAAATATAAATATTTTATTTTATGAGAAACACCCATCCACATACGAAGGTGTATATCAATCTAAGGCTACATACGGGCCTTGACAGCTAAATGCCGATTAAGTATAAGCTGTACCAGTTTTACGCAGCTTAAGTTATGCAAAGCATATTATGTTATTACTAGCGGCCCGCCCCGGCTTCGCCCGTGGTACATATGAAAAATAGATATTGGCTGATTCTCAGACTTACCCGATATGCACAGAAAATTTCATGAGAATCGGTCCACCCGTTTCGGAGGAGTATGCAGACTAACATTGTGACACGAGAATTTTATATATAAGACTAGCGGCCCGCCCCGGCTTCGCCCGTGGTACATATGAAAAATAGATGTTGGCCGATTCTCAGACTTACCCGATATGCACAGAAAATTTCATGAGAATCGGTCCACCCGTTTCGGAGGAGTATGCAGACTAACATTGTGACACGAGAATTTTATATATAAGATGTATGTAATGCAACGCATCTTATGTAAATATACATATTTTTTACTGGGACGATAATAAATTAGGAAAAAAAATCGATTTCGATCGAATGATCATTTTCATTCCATTAAATTATAATCGTTTTCAAATAGGGTTGTTATAAAATTTCAAAAAAAAAATATTTCTGTAAGTAGGTAGGGGTAAAGTCACCAGTAGTTGACCATGTACCTGTAGTTGACCGCTAATGCACATAAACCGTTATAATAAGAATTCGCGGCAATTTTAAAAACTCATTCGTTAATAAGTAGTTAGTGCTGCTATATTCTGGTCAAATAGGCGCGTAAATTGCGCATCCATATCTGTCAAATATAGTAAATGGTGGTCAGTTGTTTGTTGAGTGACGGACCATTAAATCAATAAATTCGTTTTTGTAATAATATTCGTAGAGATTGAAAAAGTTTGAAGCTGAATACTAGGAACTTTGTCACCTTGTTGACGGTAAGTGTTTTTCGTTTTTTATTCGTTTATGGTTTATTTAAATGACAGGGTAATTAAAATTTAAAGATTTGTTGACAAAATTGAGATGTGGGGGTGGTCCAATACTGATTCCGTTTGACTGCGATTTTCTAGTAATTGACCATGGTGGTCCATTACCGAATTACCGTTTGACTATGATTTTCTAGTAATTGACCATGGTGGTCAACTTTTGATTATGTTCTGTATCTTTTAAATATACTGCATATAATAATTAATTAAAATAAACTATTTTATTTACTTTAACAATAGATTGATTTTCTTTAGTTAGTTAGTTAGTTTTGTTTATGGTACAAATTTATGGCTATGATCTATTACTAAAACCAATTTTTATCTTGTAGATGCCTGGGAAAAGGGGCGCATTCCTAAATTATACTGAAGCTGCAATACTTGTAGCAGTGAACGATGTTCGTCTTCATAAAACACCAATACGAACGGCTGCAAAAAAGTTCGGTGTACCAAGAATAACGCTTACAAATAAAGTAAAAGGGAAGTCACCGATGGAACGAAAAATGGGTCCGACATCCATCCTTAGATACAAAAATGGCAAAAAATGGCATAAAGATGTGCTCGACTATCCCTGGGATGCAGTAGTTGCTCACATAGAGGCTCCCAAGAAGACCAGTTCTACGAGAAATGTATATGATGTTCCAGAGATACATTCCTTGATATGATAAATTTGGCTAAAAGTTTGACGTTTACGCTTTGTGTTTGACAGTGTCCTTTTGTTTTATAACCATCTTTCGGATCTTTTAGGATCTTGTTTTTATTTAAATTATAGGCTTAAAAAGGCCTAATTATTATTATATTTCAAATAAAACGTTATCTTTTCATCTTATTGCTTCTTATTTAACAAATAACCCAATTAAAATTGTAGCATCTGAGTGGTCATCTACTGATGCAAAATATGGTCATCTTCTAGTTTTTAGATGGTCAACTACTAAATTTCTAATATAAGAACATTTTTAATTTTTTTTAAGTTTATTCGACCATTGTACGTGGTGAAATGCTTGTTCATATGTTAAAACACATTTCACAGGGTTTCCAAAAAAATAAACTTACTGAATTCATATGATAATTAAAGTCAAACATTTAAAAAGAATATTCTGTCTCCTTAAGTGGTCATCTACTGATGCTTTTACCTTACCTACCTACATAATATTAATAAAATTTCATTAGTACCTAACCGGTAATGAAGTCGAGTATATAAGTGAAGTCCCATGTCCCCAATGATTATCCATACATCTGTTTCACTGATCGATTTTCTTTTAGGGACAAGTAGCTGATCAGCCTTCTGTGTCCTGCCAGACCGAGACATTTAACCTTACATCATAAAGGTTGACAGGAAAGTATTCATCCAATCTATACAGAAAATTTAATAAAAATCGATCAAGCTCTGAATTAGGTTAAAATTAAAAAAAAAACAATATAACAATAGACAGAAAATCAATTTTATTTGAATTAAACATCACCACGCCTAACACGGTACCTAATATTGATTCTTAATTAATAAACGAAAATTTGTTTTCGTTTGTTACTTGAGACCCACCAATTTCCGAAGTTAGTCAACACAGTTCATTTCCCTAACCATTAGAGACAGTTGCAACACACAACAAGTTCTAGAAATAATTAAATTGGTTTCTCCATTTAAGCCTTTACTTTGAAATATTAATAAGACCATTATTTTAATTTGAACTCTTAGGTCATGGTTCGTATTTTGTAAATAGCTTCGAAATGTTTAACTTGCACAAAATGAGGACAATCAATTTTCACAGGCTCTTATTTAAGTTGCCATGAAGTGTCAAGCTTTCATGTTTATTACAAAAATGAAATGAATGGTGTGTTTATTTTTTTTCCTTTTACATCTTTTTTAAAAGATTTGTTAATGTGTCTTTGATTTTTCCTGTACGATCTCGCAAATTAGGGTTCAAAGAATGATTTACTGATATTTTCTTTTTATAAATTTAACATCTCTACATAGCATACATAATAAGTAAATACATAAATAAGTAAAGTCGCTTCTCGCGTCTGTCTGTGTATGTATCTTTAAAACTACACAATTAATTTTGTTTTTTTTAAATAGATAGAGTGATTCAAGAGGAAAGTATAGTATGTATATAATTTATTAGGTTTTAGACAAAGCGGGCGAAGCCGCGGGCGGAAAGCTAGACCATGATTGATATTATGATTTATACAAATTAACGTTATCTAAGAATATTATGTTTTATTATTATGAAATATCTTTTTCAAAACAATAGCACGCGTTCAACTTGGGAGATATAAATTTAATTCTTATCAGATCAATTATTGAAGTTGACTCATTAACATGAAAATATGCATTATCATCTTATGTGATATTTTTAATGATAAATTATTTTATTTAATCGATGTCAATATATATAAATATTTTGGACAATTGCTGTAATTTTCTACAAATTGTTTCCAACTATACTCAAACATTTAGTAATTCAATAAGACTTCTTCTAGAAGCACTTTTGAATCGTCATAACAGTTTACCACAGCTTCGGAAAGCAGTATCTATGACATTGAGGTATTATTATAGAGAGGACACCACGAACAAAATCTGTGCAACAAGCGCGGCGGCGCGGGGGGGGGGGAGTGAGAGACTTTGTAGATATTCTGCCTCTTATTACTTATAAATTAAAACCAATCATTGTAACAAATAAATATTGTTTATCTTATTAAAAATATATAATAAACTTATCAATTAATCCAATCAATGTAACAAATAAATATTGGTTTAAAACGATTGATATAACTCGTGTTACAAATAGTGTACTACCGATCTTGTGTGGTGTCTCTCAATGTTAGCCAGAAGGGCTTCTACATTTTAACGTGGACGCGGGGGTGAACTGAAGGTTCACCCTGGTAGCGACATGCACAAGGGCGTCCCCCCTTGACGGGGACCACGAACCTCGGCTTGAGCTGTCGCTTGAGTGGAGGAGGCCAGAAGGGCCCTAATCGGACGGGGTAGTACCGATCGCGATGGCCTCTCTAGTACGTAGTACATAGTAACTCAATGATCTATGAAGAAAAACCGGTAAAGAAACTCAATTGACAATGGAGGATCTAAATTCGTATAGTACTTAGATCATTAAGTAAGTATAGTAGAGATAAACTACGATAACATGGCGCGACCCCTCCAAATTACTGTTTCAATGTGTGTAGTGAAATACAAATATTTAAATATTATATTATTATTATTTATAATAATATAATAATTAAATTATTAATTTTGGGGGGGCAAGTATCTCGCCTCGCGGCGGTGTGAAAAAAAAAACTCAATTTCACAAATACTTTCAAACGTTTTGAATTTTGGAGGGGCGCGCCATGTTATCGTAGTTTATCTCTACCTATTTTGATTATTTATACAGGGTTACAGGTTAAGTCGACCTATTCCTGTTAAGAGCGTGTAGTAGGGGTCAAAACAAACTGATTTGATCTTATAATACCATATCCAAAAGTTAGCCGTTGAAGAGTTATTGCAATTTTAATTTTTTTCTTGAAAATGCCACTTTATCTTCGCATTTAGCGTTTAATTTTTTATTTTACTTATTTGGTCTCGGTTTTTTTGAGTTTTTATGTAAAGGTTGAGTTAAACAATAATTCTCAGCAATAAAAATCCATATCGCTGCAAACAATTCAAAGAAATGGCTTTTAAACTAAAAATAATAACATTAAAGTAATTAAGTTAACTCGTTTTAAACAAAGATATTGAAAAAAATCTCTATGAAAATGTGTCTGCAGATGTTTTTAAAAACATGTGCATGTTCTTAGCTATGTAAAAAGGTATGATAACCTCAGGTAGCATTCGTAGATTCCAAGAAATCGGGGATAAACATGGGACAGTGTTAGTAAAGTACAACATCAGAATAAATTTTGTCATAATTTATTTTTCTTAAAAACTTTACAGTTCCTGCTCAACATGTCTTCCTCTATTGCGAACACATATTCGAAACCTTTTCCGCAGAGAACTCTTGACTACCCCAGTTGTTAATTGGTTCCTCATCTTATTGGCTGCATCGATAATTTTTTGTCGTAAAATATCAACAGATGGAATCGGGTTCGGCTCATTGTACACCAGACTCTTCATATGCCCCCATACGTAAAAGTCCATGGGGGTTAGGTCTGGACTTCTAGCCGGCCATGGTATGGGCCCACCTCTTCCGATCCATCTGTTTGGATAGTTGATGTCTAACCATTCTCTAACACTTCTTCTGTAATGTGCAGGGCAGCCATCATGTTGGAACCACATGTCTCTTAACAAAGTCAGGGGTATGTCTTCAAGTAGGTCGCTTAAATGTTGGCGCAGAAAGGTCTCATAATTTTCACCATTTAGGTTGTCCGGAAGGAAGTATGGTCCAATTAATTTATTTGAAATTATCCCCATCCACACATTAAGAGCTATTACGCACTGTCGACCAGTCGCTGGCGACTCAGTCGCCGGCGACTGTGACTTACTATAGTTTAAATAGGGGCTTGCGCACTTAGTCGTCAGTCGTCCAGGAGTAAGTCCAGTCCGACTGAGTCGCCGGCGACTGGTCGACAGTGCGTAATAGCTCTAAGACTGAATCGTCTTTGTGATTTTTTTGGAATCTTCTTGTTAGGATTGCCACGTGCTTTCGGAGCCCAATAGTGAGCGTTATGGTAGTTTGTGATACCGTCTTGATCAAATTTGGACTCATCTGTCCATAAAATTTTTTTGAAAAACGAGGGGTTTTCCAGATCCGCATTCAACATGAATCTACAAAAATCTAGTCTTCTTAAAGGATCTCCTTCTTCCATCACGTGCACGGGCGTGTAGTGATATGGGTAATATCCTGAAGTGTTCATTGTGAACCATACTTTCCACTGAGACAGACCAAGTTCTCGGGCAACAATGTTTGTTGATGTCGTGGGATCCATTCGAAAAAATCGCTTAATTTCATTTTCCTCTTCGTCTTCCTCATCCCGGACAGATGGCCGACCGACGTCTGTTCGTCGTCTTAGAATCGAACCAGTTTCTCTAAGGCGACGATAGGTCCCTTCGAAGACACTAACATCTGGTGCACGACGGTCAGGATAGCGGGTCATGTATTCCGCACGAGCATGTGCAGATACACCTTGACAAAACCCGTAACACATCAAAATGTCAGCATATTCTTCGTTAGTATACGAACTCATCTTGAAAATTCAAATCGCAAGCAAAAATCAAAGTCCAGTTTCGAGCCACGGTCACAGAATCGGAAGAAAATCAGTCCAAAAAGAAAGCCAAGTCGCGTTGTCAATACACAGAGGAGCACAGAAATCGCATCAACTACGGACGAATCACATAAGCAGACTAAAAAATACAAAGCGGCATCCTTCGCCCCATACAGCTTCGTCCATCACCTTGCTCGCTCTCTCCAGTAGGTGGAAGCGAGATAGTTGCAGCGTGTGAGTGAGACATCATAATCACGCGGCACAACCCTTTATTGTTCGCATAGGCAGATAATAACTAGACCGATGTTAATGAGCTATTCTAACAATTATTTCCCCATACCAAGTTTATCCCCGATTTCTTGGAATCTACGAATGCTACCTGAGGTTATCATACCTTTTTACATAGCTAAGAACATGCACATGTTTTTAAAAACATCTGCAGACACATTTTCATAGAGATTTTTTTCAATATCTTTGTTTAAAACGAGTTAACTTAATTACTTTAATGTTATTATTTTTAGTTTAAAAGCCATTTCTTTGAATTGTTTGCAGCGATATGGATTTTTATTGCTGAGAATTATTGTTTAACTCAACCTTTACATAAAAACTCAAAAAAACCGAGACCAAATAAGTAAAATAAAAAATTAAACGCTAAATGCGAAGATAAAGTGGCATTTTCAAGAAAAAAATTAAAATTGCAATAACTCTTCAACGGCTAACTTTTGGATATGGTATTATAAGATCAAATCAGTTTGTTTTGACCCCTACTACACGCTATTAACAGGAATAGGTCGACTTAACCTGTAACCCTGTATATAGAAATTCAATTCGATTGAAACTGCATAATGTTGGGCAAACATTAAATATTTATTTTACCTCAATAAAACAATATCTATTCACAAATCACAATAAAGAATCTATTATTATGTCTGATGAAAACTAATAGAAGTTTTGTAACGTAATAACTAGACAAAGATTGATATTAAGCGAACCGTGAAATTGAACACCTAAAGATATTGTTACTTCTGTTACATCATCACATGTAATAAATAACTTTAAAAATTATAAGCAAGAAGTCTTTAAAATATAGAGCAAAATATAAAGCAAAGGAATGGGCAAACTTATCTAATATCCTTCCTATTACTATTATAAAGGCGAAAGTTTGTATGGATGTTTGTTACTCTTTCACGCAAAAACTACTGAACCGATTACAATGAAATTTAGCACACATATAGAGGGTAACTTGGATTAACACATAGGATAGTTTTTATCCGGGAAATCCCACGGGAACGGGAACTATGCGGGTTTTCCTTTGCAAACGCGGGCGAAGCCACGGGCGGAAATCTAGTACAATATAAGCCAATGAGAATCTTGTATTGCATACTAGGATAGCAGTGTGTTGGTATCCCTACTAATATTATAAATGCGAAAGTAACTATGTCTGTCTGTCTGTCTATTACGCTTTCCCGCTTAAACCTCTCAACCGATTTTGATGAAATTTGGCACAGACAATCTTTAGACCCTGAGAAAGAACATAGGCTACCTTTTATCAAAACACCACGCGGACGAAGCCGCGAGCGGAAGCTAGTAATCGATAAATGATCATTTATTTTAAACTATTTCTACATTCATTACATTTATTATACACAAAATAAATGATAATTATTCCATTATTTATTAAATGTTTGACAAGACCTATTTTAATGATCTTCATTCTTCAATTCATAACGTTATTTACTATTTAAAACAAATAAATAAAAGACATTTGTAAGAACATTGAATTTGGAATATTTGGCATACCTTCTACTGTTTATGCCTAAGGTTTATAATTATCCACAAGTCAAACCTACATGGAAGAAAACATATTTGGTATCGTTGGTAATTTATTCATTTCAGTATTATATCTCTTTATTCGGTAGAAACCAGAATAAAAAATAACTCTACTAAAATAAAAATACATTTAAAAGGCGATTATCGCAATCTGTCTTCCATTTATTTATAAGTTGTGATTAATGACAAAATAAGGCTAAGAGTCACTAAAGAAGGCAAACAAAATATAAGTTTTTTAGAGATAAAGTCCTTTTAGATTGTACATAGAGACATAGAGTGGCTCGCTTTTCCCGCGCCGCCCACGGCTTCGCCTGCTTAGTCTACGGTAGCGTTGCGTTACATACTATTAACTAAGGTAGAAAAGTAGGTTATTTATTCTAACATTGTAGCAGTCAAAAATAATGCAATAAATACACTCTTTTGCGACGAGAAAAGAAACACTAAATAATAATAATTAATATGATTAAAATAATAATAGTTTAAAAAAAACTAAAAAAACACGATTTTTATAGAAAACCGAACTAAAAAATAGAAATTTTTTATCAAATTAGTGTATTGTCATCGGTCCTAAATAAATCTACAAAGTTTGAACGAAATCTGGCCGTTTAAAGTGGGTCAAAATCGCGCCCAAAGAAGTCGGTTACAAACATACAGGTGAAGCTAATATAAAGCGTGTAATAAAAAGCAAAAAAAAAAACACACTTCAACTAATGAAATTATTGTATTATCACCAATCCTTGATAAGTGTCCAAAGTTTGATACTGACATAATAGGTGAAGCTTATAAAAGCGCGTTATATGACACACTTTCGCTTACAATAACAAAGTAAGGATTACAATCTCAAAAGGATTATATGTAATCTCTACAAATTGCTCCAATATAGATTGCTCGCTATACCCAGCGGTGGTTTCGGGACCACTCTTACGTCATCATTTGTTCAAACCAAGTTATTGCTAAGTAAACTGTTACATAAAGAGACCAATGTTACCAACCATTGCAGCAAGTGGCTTCATGAAATAGACCACCTTGAATTTGTTTGAATCGATTATCTGTGCAAGGTTTTTATATTTTTATCCAAATATTAATGACAAAAATGTCTAAGAAATTATTGCTAAAGGGACTCAGAGTTTTATGAATTATCATAATTATTATTGCTTAACTTACGCAGGTCTTTCATTGGCAGAATCAGCGGCTAATAGAAAATATCTTAAACCATTAAAACATGGAAAAATAATGACAATAAACGTGCAGCATTGTGCCCAAGTTAGTCTTAAAATATAATATAACATTCTTGACATGTTAATTTAGT
This sequence comes from Colias philodice, assembly GCF_061535455.1. Classification (NCBI taxonomy): domain Eukaryota; kingdom Metazoa; phylum Arthropoda; class Insecta; order Lepidoptera; family Pieridae; genus Colias; species Colias philodice. The sequence goes on from NC_143096.1 coordinate 12,469,834, forward strand.
TTTAAACTTGTAGACAACGCGAAACCTATTATTTGGCGCATTACTAAGAAAATAATATATTTTTACGTAACATACCAACTTGTATATCCTACAATCTACATGTTTAAAATGATATTATATTTACGTGAACTTAATATGTATTCATTAGAATAACTTTTATATGCCCTAGCAACCAATCATTTTTGATGTTGAAACCAAAAGTGGAACGCCTAGGCTCAGCTTTAAATGTAGTATTATGAAAATATTGGGATCATTGACCACCAATAAACATATATTTATGTAAAAGGTATATTATACTATTTCTCAGGTAAATAAGCAAGATAAATGGTTAAATCGTAGTTATTTGTACCCAAGACTCGAATGTATTTAAAATCAAAAACGTGTTGAAATTGAATAATATTGATCTATTAATTGTTTCAATTCTTTAACTAATAGGTATCTTAGGTTACTGTAGACAAATTCTTGTACCTACATAAAAAAATTAAACCTCTATTCTATGTGTAAAAAATGCATATCTTAATACTATTATAAAGGCGAAAGTTTGTATGGATGTATGGATGTATGGATGTTTGTTACTCTTTCACGTAAAAACTTCTGAATCGATTACAATGAAATTTAGCACACATATAGAGGGTAACTTGGATTAACACATAGGATAGGTTTTATCCCGGAAATCCCACGGGAACAGGAACTATGCGGGTTTTCCTTTGAAAACGCGGGCGAAGCCGCGGGCGGAAAGCTAGTGGTTTATAAAAAACGCCAATTATCTTTTGAAAATCACATGACACAACACTGACAATTGAACTCACAACCCTACGAAATAGGTTACTAGCCAAAATACAGCATCCTATTCCTACTTTAGAGGTCACTCAGCGAATCAGTTGCCCAAATCAATGACGACTGTACCCGATTTTCATCACTGTTACATTTCTGTCTCGATGATTTCATTGCAGTTACGATACTTATTTCGAAAAGTTTATTAACTTCTCCATTGTCATCTGTAATAGCTAAAACATGCTGTTTTAAATTAGTCAACTCTAGATACAAATATTGCACGAGCAATAAGAAAAATAAAGCTTCGTATAAAGGATTGAACAATAGCAGTGTTCAATTTTTGTCAAATGTAAAGAAGTAATTAACTCGACCTATTGAGTTATTGGAACTGCAAAATATTAACATGATTTTAACAAAATTTTTACAAATGTTATAGATATATTATGTAGTACCTAATATGTATGTGTAAGATTATAATAGTTATTATTTACCCACACTTTCGTCCGAAACAATAATTTTGATAAAATCATTTGAATCATTTACTTTCCATAGGTCACACCAAAATTCGAAATATCCCATAAATAAAGAATATTTAAATAATTAGTCTTACATTTTTAAAACAGTTGCGACCCCCTAATTACAACACACCCAAGGACGACCCTTCTTTTAAAAGATAATGGCCTACATTCGTATTAGTAGAGTTTTGATTTCAAATATAAATTGCAACGATTAAAGTTCATACAGGTGTGTCTGATATATTTAATACTAGATCATTCGCTGTACCTAATTCCATAAATAAGCCTTTATGTATTATTAATATAGAATTGGCTTTTTCGTGTATTACTTTGTTAGAAAAATATACCCATTTAATAATAAGTAATGGCTAAAAATAATAGTTCAATTAAGGGTCTTGGTAATTAACGCCTTGACCAAATCAGATCATCCAATCATAAAGTCATGGCTTTTGAGTGTTACAGTGATAATTAGCTAATTATAGAGTAGCTGACGTCGTGATCTTCATCGATGTGGAGATTTTATTTAGGAATACCACGGTTTTCCAAGTTTCAGAAAGACTTAAATTGGAAATTTTACAAATATTATGAAAGCCTCATCTGTTGAACTTCAATCATCTGACCCTACGATTCGTATTGAAATTTTGGCAGCTTTAAAGCTTTTTTTAAATAACAAAAAAAAACTCCTTTCTTGAGCGGACTAAATCACGGCAAAAATTTATGTTGCTCATATAAGCTCTGCCTTATCTATGTACATAAGATAGAACATTTATATAACCCAGTTTCTAACAAAACTAATTTCTCCGAGATTGAGTAATAAAACACATAAAACTTTCGCAATTATAATATTTATACTACCTTAATACTGTTAGAACTCCCAAAATTTTTAAATAGGCCTACAATAATGCTTATTAGAAAAGTTTTATTATTAGTAGTACTATTTTTACCATTTTACTACCACTCAAAGCTTTTGCTAACAACTTAATATTTAGCCGTACGTATAAAACCAAGTCTGGTTAAAATTAAATGCAGCTAAGGGACAAGTGGGTCACAAAACCGGGCTTAACAATCGAAAGTGGACTTGTAATACCTTTCACACTAGCCGGTATCCGCTGTCTTTGTACGCTAAAATAACACTATCTATTTTGTTAATCATTAAGGTTGGTTACATGCTTTTTTTGCTCAATTTCACTGGTGTTCAAGTGATTAGCGTCGAGCGGTTTGGAGTTTTGAAACTAGGCTTTAGATTGAGACTCGATAACTTTGTGTGGAATAGCTTTACACTAATGTTTGGTACAGATACAAATAATATGTTTTTTTCGAAGGCAGTGTACCGATTTTTCTTGTCATATTTTACCATTGCTGAATATCTAAATATACAACTATCATTTAAAATTTACGGATCCATATTCATTATCAATTTAACTGTTATTATTATTTATTACCATAGACAAATATAGATTCTATTTGTCCATGTTATTACTATGGGTAGTAAAAAAAACAAACATACAATTTTTCCAACACTTTTATTTTTACACGCTACCGCCTGTTGCTTAAAATAAAATGAGTTCAACAAAACGAATGGATTGCAATCGTTCTGCGACGCTCGACCGAGACGATAAATACGGTGACCGGGCAGTCGGCCGGGCTAGTCGACCGCCGCGCCCCGCCGATCCGTGATGTAAACAATGCACATTCCTGTCGCGATCATAGTGCTCATAGAGATCATAGTCCAGTGTACAATATGCCTTGCTATTCGAGTTCCAGTGGACTGGGACGCTAGTGAAGTGAAACCAGTTAAGCTTGAGGATAAACCCGCTCCCAATGACTACTTCCAATACACGGCTAACAAGCCGCAGTTCGCCGTAGACGTCGCCAAGTTCCACGATGTCAAGTCGCCGGAGAAACACTACGAGTCCTACCCCGTTCAACCGCACACGGGCCTGAACAAACCAGCATTTGGCAAACATCAAATGCTGGATAGTGCGAATCAAAACTATAAACCATACCAACAATATATTCAGCAAGACAACAATCGACATGTGAGCCCAGTATCGAATTATTATGAAGTCTATCACCCTTATAAGGAAGAAATACCCGCGCTGCAAGAAATATATAAAGATCCTGTATTAAATAAAATAAGAAATGATGTGCGGGATTCTAAGAATCGTTTACAACAATATGAGCACGATGCTGGAGAACCGGATGTACAAAAGGATGAATATTTAGAGAGTCCTGAAGCTACGGATAAGAAGAGATTTCCCATTCGAAATAAGCCTGTAAGATATGAAGTCCATAGACCTCAGAGAAGACCGATATATTATCAACCGATCCCAATAACGAATCAACGAGAACATCACTTGAATCAAAAACTAAAACATCCATGGAACCAAAATTATGCGAAGGTTACCCCAATGCACTACCGACCTTTAAAACATCATTTACATCGATTAAGACAACAACACGCTATGACCTATGATGATGAACGCAACGAATATCCACAAATAATACCACCAGAACAATATGCTGAGAAACCTGATGGTTACGATATATACGAGAAAGGGAAGGACAATTATAATAAAATAAGGAATAATTTTGATGAATCTATAAATAAAGCTGTTTTAAAAAACAGACCCACGGATAAGCAAAATTTAGAGTTTAAGCAAGAAAATGAAGAAAATAAATCGCAAGATGAAGAGGAGTTTGTTCCAATAAAAAACTATGCTCAAGTACGCAAAACCGAAACATATAAACATCTTCCCAAGTCTGCAGCTTTCCGAGATGCACAAAATTTAGAAGAATATCAAAATGCTCCCAGGTTAAGGGAAGCGATTAAAAGTAGTAAAAATCAAGTCGTTTATTCTGAAGAAGGTTATGAAGATTCCGCATATGATCATGGTGGTGAACAGAAACATGCATCAGACCATGAAGGACATGGTGGATTTTTGAAAGAAAAGGAAAGCAGCAAAGGCAAATATAAAATACCCACCATTGACATAGGTTTTGTTGATGAGGGAAAAACAGCTTCAAGAGAACAAGTCGAACATGGGGAAAAATGGAATGATGAAAAAACTGACAGTCAAGATGAAAATGAAACTGAAGACTATTCTGAAGATGAAAATGACTTTGATGTAGAAACTGATAGTGAAGATATTACTTCCGCTGAATACAATGAGAGAAATAAACGAGAAGATAGCAATAATCAGACCAACTTAAAAGAAAATAGCTCTGAAAATATTAATGACGAAAGTAAAGTAGAACACGAGGTTGCAAAAAGAGAAATTAATTTAAATGTTACTGAACCTAATTTGAAGTTGAGTTTACCTGAAAAAGAAATAAAGCGAAAGATTTTGGTTGATAAATATAAAAGCAAGTTAAAGAAAAAATATCCGTACTATTTCAAAGACTCAAAAATACTTAACAAGAATTCTCCGTTGCGATATGCAGAAAATTTAAAACTAATGCCACAGAAAATCAACAGCGACACTGCATTTTACAATTCTAGGATTGCTCTTGAATGCCCTGACGTTGAAACGGAAATTAATCCTGTACCTGAAAAATTTGAAAAAGACAAAGTTTCCAACACAGATGACAGTGAAGATGATGATGATGATGAAGAAGAAGAAGAGAACGATAAAGGAGAAGAGGAATTTAAAAACTTTAAAAATAAACAAAGACTGAAGGGACTTGGTGATAAAATTGACTGCTTGAAGGCTAAGTACTTTGGAGAGGATCCGTTGGATAGTCCCTTTTTTAAAGAAGATATAATTAATAATCCATTGCCACCTTCAAAACCCAATTCTAAAATATTTACTTTACCTAATAGCAACTTGCAGCAACATACAAAAAATAATTTAAATAATTCCAATGAACCAAACCTCGATATATTAAGCTTACTAAATAAACTATATGATAACAATACTTTTAAAAATAACATAACTGAAAATATTTCAGCCAAAAATGATTCATCGGAGTTAAAGTATGATCACCATGTTAATAAAGAAAGTGTAACAAAAATGCCACATACATTGAGAAATAAGAGATCTGCAACATTCATGTATGAACCATATAAAGTAATTAAAGAGAGTCAATCACAAGATTCGAAAAAACTTACCACGAATGGAAATGTAAGTCCACTCATAAAAAAACTTCAAACAAGACATATCATTGAGAGGGCAGGTTCAAATAATCAAAAGCAGTACAAAGATATTGGTAAAAACGACAGACCAGCCAATCCACAAGAAACAACATTTGTTGATGTCAGTGTTGACCAAAGAAGAGGGGAACCAAGATATGAATTAGATCTAGGGAATCATAAATCTGTTTATAGCCCCGTCGAAAATAGATCATCGATTTCAGTCGATGATTATAAAAAAAAGATTTTAAATGAAAATTATTCAGATAAATATATGGATATAAATAATAAAGAGGTAACTAATAGACCCTACTTCGATGTTTCTAAATATTTACCACAAACTTTAGTAACACAAAATATAGCAGCTAGCAATAAAGTTGAAAAAGTTGTTCGTTCAACAACTTCTAAACCTCAGGCAGAAAATGAGGAAACTGATGAGGACGACGATTATGAAGAATATGACGAAGAAGAGGATGAAGATGATGTTACTACAACAACTACAACAAAAAAGCCCACTAAAATAAGGATACGATTAACGACTACTGTTAAACCAGATGTAAATGAACAGTCCGAAACTCCCAAATTACGCCTTATCACCCGCTTTCATACAACAAGTACCACTGCAAAGCCTATTGAAAAGATGAATGATGATAAATATCATAACAGAGATGATAATACAAGATCTCCCAAATATAGAGAGAAGAAAAAGAAGAGCACTAAAAGTACTCTAGTTACAGACACAGAATCATACGGCGATGATGATGATGATATGAGAGAAAAGGAAATCGACGCCATGATAGGAGTGCAACACGATATGGATGAGTATAGACCAATGTACGAAAAGGAAGAAAAACGCAAGTTATCTTCTAGACAACATAAAAACGATAGCGATGAAAATGAGCAGGATCATCATAATGAAGATGATGATGATGATGATGACGAAGATGAGGACGAGGATGATGACGGCGATGACGATGATGATGAAGACGAGGATGAAGAAGTTGAAGAAAAAACTAACCATCGTGATGATAAACATCACAAGGATAAAGAAAGAGTCAGTACCACGAATGAAAAAGTTAAAGTAGAAACAACCACATCGGAGCCTACAAAAAGGACTCTTTTACGAACAACAGAACCCACAGCAACTACTGAAGTACTAAATAAAATGAATGAGCAACGACCAACAGTTTTTAGGAAAAAAATTGAAATTCATAAAGAATTACCGGTCGATAAGAAATCACCTCATGTTACCCATTTCAAACAAGACATAAAGGAAGTTGAAGTCGTGAAAGAGATGGAAGAACCAAAGAAAAAAGTTTTAAAGAATTTAGAAGCTTTAGAATTGTACAGAGATGATAATCTGGCTAAAGACATTAACCAATTAGGTGGAGTTGAAATATTTAGAGACGACATAGACCTTGAAAGTGGTCCACGACATGGTGGAAATTATAGAAGTATCAAACCAGAAGAATTACGTCAAGAAAATGAAAGTTCAAATGTTGATGTTGAAGCCTCCCAAAGTGAAACTAAAAGTACTGTTCAGGTCGAGCCGGCAACAGTCAGACCAAGATTAAGAAGCGATGTGATAAGATCGAGAAATGTGCGTAACCGAAATGCCAAGATAATTGACCGGAGCGGAGCAAAACCAGAAACTACGACAATTAGTACACGCGAAGAGAACTTAAGAAAATTACGACGAAACCGAAATGAAAACGCAAAGAGTGCGAAGCTAATTGAATTTCAAGATGAAAATGTAGACGATCAGCCAAGGAGTATGCATGGCGGGAACTTTAGAACATATAACACGAGAAATAATAACAGACCGATGCATGGAGGAAACTATAGAAGTGCTAAAATAGTACAAGCCCCAACAACGACATCTACTACTACTAGTACAACAGTAAGACCAACGCCAACGAGAAATCGAAATAATGAAGCCGAGCTATTGAACACTTTCGCTCGCGTAGTTCCTGAACTAACAACACCTCCTGCTTTCATATTGGATCCTAGTAAACGACAATATTATTATGTTGATTGATTGTTAAATTGTTTAGAAGTTTATACGTGCCAAAATTGTCGCTAACTCCCTCAACGACATTAAATATGTAAAAAAAATTATCGACTGTTATAATTATTGTGTATTTTATCAAAGTATTATTATTAATTTCTGTGATAAAAATTGTTTATATTTTATAACTCTAAATTTATTTAGTGTTTAGTTTAAGAAATAAAACTATTATTCAAGTTTAATAAAAGAATATATTTCTGAAACAGTTCTTTAATTTTCTCCTCATAAAAAGAGATAACATCGCAAAAACAGTATCTACAGTTTTCCTTATAGAAAATACGCACAGTTTAGTAATATTATCCATAACAATGAATAACAACGCAATCTCAATTGTAACTTATATAAGAACGTCATGATCTTTACAAAAAATAAAACACCTTATAGCAATTACATATTTTGTAATAAAATAATTTAGACCATAAAATATATCCTATTGCACTGGCAAGTTTTCATTACAAGTATAGTCCTTAACATAAAGGAAGACTATTAAAATCTTATATAGAAAATAAATTATTAATTATAAATTAAATAAATAATAATATTAACTATGTACACATAGTTACAAAATTTGGTTTCGTTCATGAAGTCATGAAGTAAGTTTGTAAATATTACGACTAAGTAAAGCTTATGGTATTTTTAATCTAAGAGTTTCTTATAAAATTAGATGTCATTTAATCTAATTCCTTAACTAAATATTATATTTTAATGCTTCCTCCTATCTATAGGAGTGTGATTAATGGGTTTCCATTCCGATTCTAAAGAAGTTGAGTAAGAATCTAAATTATCTTCTCTATCTATGGATTCGTTCTCTTCTTTTTCTTCATCGCCAAAGAAATCTATAATAGGGTGGTAATTGTAATTTATTTTTTTGACATTTTCGTCTCCAGACGTTTTCATGTTTGTTTGTTCGCGGTTGTGACTAAACTTATTTTCTGTTACAGAATGCAACTTTGTTGCTATCGTTGGCCTTGGCACAGGGTGACTGATTGGAGCAACATTAGGTTCTTCAAGCTCATCATCCATTTCTTCTATAGTTTCAAAGGTATCTGGCTGATACGCTCCTACCGCTGATGTCCCAGAAGACATTAAGTCATCTGGTACAGCCGAAATCTTTTTCCTTATAGGCCTGCGGTTTGGTCGCACCGGTGTCCGCTTATACTGATCATTAATTTTATATTTATTTACTAAATCCTTTGAAAACGAAAACGATGATGAAGGAGCTGATGGTGTAGGTGGTTCCAAGTAGCTAGGTAATGTTGCTGAATCCGAAGCTAACAAACTAGGAGGATTTCCCAGACCAGCAGGATTTCTTGGTACTGGCCTTTTGACGCTTCTAATTGAACTAGCCTGATTAAATGTATCGTAGTACGAATTGCCGTATGAATCTTTAGGACCTGTTTGTATATTGTTAAGGTCATCGATATTTACTTTAGAGCTTGAAAACGATGATCCTCTATGATCATTTTGGGTGTCACCATAAGAAGTAAAGGATTCTGTTGGTTTGCTGAAGCCAAAGCCAGGTGATTTGTTGAGAGAAGGTCGATGTACGCTTTGTTGGACATCTTCATAAGCTCCGTTACCCTGTTCAGAGGATAAGTCTTCACCGGGAAAATGTTCAGAAGATGTTTCGTGGACTCTCTGGCCCACCGGAGGGAATGATACGCTGTAGCCTTCGATGTGGCATGAGCAACATGTTGGGACCTGATAAATAATATTATGATATTATTAAATCGTAAAATAATTAAGATAATAATTTCAATTTAGAGAAAGGACTTACCTTAAAAATGTCCATGTGCAATCCATTCTGCTGATCCCACGTCAAAAGTCGGTGATAATTATAAACTTGGACGCATTTGGATTTAAAATTGTCAGTTAAATATGTACAAGGCTCCTTTGGTTTCCTGAAAAACAGAAATATTCAACTGTCAAATAAATTCCGATTATCAAAAAGATAATGCGACTTGCATGTTGTTTATAATTTTAGTTAGTTAAAAAAGCGTCAAGAGAGAGCTCTTAAACATAGCTATAATTTCATGATTAGCTTTGCACCTCAACTCAGACTTGTACATAGTAACAACGAATGATATGATATTATATTAGTAATAAAATGATTTATTGAACAACTAGATTTCCGCCCGCGGCTTCGCCCGCGTTTTCAAAGGAAAACCCGCATAGTCCCCGTTCCCGTGGGATTTCCGGGATAAAACCTATCCTATGTGTTAATCCAAGTTACCCTCTATATGTGTGCTAAATTTCATTGTAATCGGTTCAGTAGTTTTTACGTGAAAGAGTAACAAACATCCATACATCCATACATCCATACATCCATACATACATCCATACATCCATACTCACAAACTTTCGCCTTTATAATAGTATTAAGATAAGATTAAGATTAACAAATCCTTACAAGCATTTCTCCAGCCGTAAAGTCTGCGTGTGCTCCCCCGTGTTCACGATATACTTCCACTGCCCTGACGTTGCTCTCGCGCGCTGTGGTCGTGCGTACTTCACTGTACTCGGGCACATGAACCCAGCTTCCCCAGCGCCCGCGAAGTCTCTGTTTGCTGTGTCGCCGCGACTGGAATTTGGAATTTTTAATGATAGATTATGGTGTTTATGAGCGGTGTTTTTGAATGATATGACAAACTGGATTTCCGTCCGCGGCTTTGCCCGCGTTTTCAAAGAAAAACCTGAACTGAAAACTGCATAGTTCCCGTTCCTGTGGGATTTTCGGGATAAAAAGTAGCCTATATCTTATTCTAGGTCATCTATCAATATACCAAATTGCATCTTTCTAGCCTTTTTTTTTATTTAGATTTTTGGGGTTATGTACAATGTACATTGTACATACAAATTATGCGAATGCATAAATTATTCTATGTTCTGTTCTAGAAGTCCAGTGTGTTAACAATACTAACCGATTTGAGATCAAGTAATGATCAGCTGTATATTTCGCTTCTTGTGCAGCTGTGATGCCGTCCACCGCACCCTCGCCCGGTTCCTTGAAGTCAGCTAGTAACGCGCTAGCCGCTTTGTTTCGTCTTATTGATTGCATTATTGCGTCTCTGGAAATAATAATTGGGTACAAAATATTATAATATATTAGTGAGGTGAAGTGACTTTAGAGCAAATTCACAAAAAAACATAAACATGTAGCCTATAATATTTTGGTATAGTTGTTTTTTATTACGACATACGACCTAAATATGTATAGCTAAACCAGACGCGTAGAATTAATAAATTTAGCAATTTCGTATTTTGCATCAATTTTATTACCAAGATAATTTAATTATTATATCTATGGCTATTTTGTATTTTTACCTATAATATCAATAGTACAAATATGATGCAAAGATTTTGTACCCAAGATATATACAGGATGGGATGTACTCTGTTTTAGGTAAGAGAAATATTTGAATGCTCTTTTCTTTAATTTCAAAATAAAAGAATATTTTCTTTCCGTAACACTTTCTCCAATATTAAGAGTTCTCTCCCTTCAGATGCTATTAAAAAATTACTCCCTGTACACTTCTAAACAAAACTAAGCATCATCGTTTTAAACTTCTGCTGTTTCGGAAGCGTGTTTGCTTAAACGAGTAAAGCCACTTTCGCTAATACCTGGCGCTAGTAACTCTTTCCCTTTTATTTACTTTTGCTTTCATTGCTCCGCTCTACTTACGCAACCGTTGACCTCTCGCTTTTTTGTTTTAGCCATGGGATGGAATGGGATCTTAGTTCTTAGTTCTCATTGTGTATGGATTTAGCACTATTGTCGATTTGTGTTTATTGAAGTTATTTAGTTTATATTACATTATAAATATGTATGTGTATATTTCATAATATAGTTATCGATAGCACTACCCATTTATGTATCTATTGTACCAAAGGTCTGGAAGAATACGCTGTAAGCGATAAGACCGCCAATAATTGTACTTAGTGTTAGCTAACTTTAAGTATTTGTATTTTTTATCTTTAAGTGCAATATAGTATGTATTTATAAAATATATAAATAAACTAGCTTTCCGCCCGCGGCTTCGCTCGCGTTTTCAGAGAAAACCCCGCATAGTTCCCTTTCCCGTGGGATTTCCGGGATAAAACCTATCCTATCTCTCAAGTTGGATTGAACTGCACATGGTGTGCGAATTTTATTATAATCGGTTAAGTGGTTTAGGAGTCCATTGAGGACAAATATTGTGACACGAGAATGTTATATATAAGATAAACCATAGTATTGTAAAGTATGATAATACCCCAACTATGAAACTATTGAGTAAAACGTTAGTTTTGTATTCGCTATTTGGGTTCAAGATCGAAAACAACTTAATACATTCGAGACATTCCATCGCCAAACAGCATAAATACATTTAAAATTCCCTTTTAAGGTACCATATACATTTCATTCTCTTCTCTAACTTACGTTGGATAATCCTCACTGTGTAGACACACTGTATTAGTAAACAGCTCGCATTGCGCATGTTCATTAGGCACTGGTAGCTTCCTGGCTGGGATTGGTCTTCGTCTGGTGATGGGGCCTATAGTAGGTTCGGCTGTGGTTCGACGCTGTGGCGGCTTTGGAGGGTAGGTACCACGACGGATTAAGTTCCCTAGAAGTATAGAATAAGGATTATAGATATGGGGTTATATCCGTGAATCGATGACAAATATATCTTTATGGGTTATGGTGTATAGATGAATTATTTTAAGTATTGCTTGAAGGTTAGATGTACATGCAGTCGTAAGGATATAGTCATTATTATGTTATGGCTAAATGAATTATTTGTGTACAGCGTCTGAACCAATTTTAATGAATTTTTCACTGATCAGTATCTGATTTTATGCAAATACTTTCTGCGTAAATATTTTGGAAACTAATTTATTTACCCCATAAAATATTTCACGTGACATGGACGAGATCGTTTTGGCTAGTTAAAATACAAAAAGAATTTCATTTGAATGCCCTAATTACATATTTTAACATAATTTTTCGCATAATGCATACATGAATTTTTAACCACGTTCTCAAATACAGAGGCTTCTTTTCCAGATATTTTTAATATAACTACTGCTATTTTTAATATACCTTTTCTATCAATATATCTATTCAACGAGCGTAGTTTTTCAGCAACCGGTAGGTCTTGTGATATAGTTTGGTTTGTGGCATCTGTTATCAGGTCTAAGGTCCCATTATCGTAGTTTCTTGTTGATGATTCCAGTTTGGACTTCGAAGAATCTGTTGATTGTCTGGATACATTTCTCTGGAAATTTATTTTAATATTTTATTACTGTATATACGTTGTAGTTCACAGCGTTTTATATCATGATCTCTTAGTAGTTTTCAATGTGGAAGATTCAATAATAAAAAAGTTTTAACGACACTTCCAGAAATAAATAAACTTGAATCGTTTTCGACATCCTGAGGCTGTATAAGTGATAACTTACCAATGAAACGGATAAACGTTCTAAATTAAATGTTGACAATCCATACTAATATTATAAATGCGAAAGTAACTCTGTCTGTCTGTCTGTTACGCAATCACGCCTAAACTACTGAACCAATTTGCATGAAATTTGGTATGGAGATATTTTGATACCCGAGAAAGGACATAGGCTACCTTTTATTGTCAAATATGTACCACGGGCGAAGCCGGGGTGGACCACTAGTGTAAAATAATTATGAATTGTAGTATGTTTACAATAGTAATTAGTATCATACCCATTCTACAGCAAAATATGGGTAAGTTTAAATATCCACGATTATCATTTATAGTCAATATATTATACCTACTTACATTATCAACACCAACATCTGTTTTATTGTGAACTTTAATATCTGTATTATTAAGTTTAGTGAGTAAATTTCTTGGTGGCATTTTGAATTTGTCTGGTCTTAGTGTAGCTGATTCTGTTTTTGGTTCATGTTTCTGTTCTTGTGCATTTGATATAGGATCTGGTCTGGTTTGATCTTGTACGCCAATATCAAATGGTTCGTCTTCAAATGTGTCTTCTGTGTAAGATCGTCTTTGAAACTGTTGTCTGGGGAATCTTATGTCACGTGGTTGTTTGCCAGAACGTAGTGCTTTTCTGAATAGGTTTGCTGTGTCCAGTAATATTGGTAGCATGAGGTCGGCGGTTGAGTTGTTGTTGAGTAGTGATCTCACCTGTAATATTGTGGGTTATTAAATGGTATGTTAAAGTAAAGTGACAAGGAATTATGAAGAATGTAAATTTTTATATGAAGAGAATGTAATAGATCATAATCATACTCAGTTAGTTGGTTTGGTGCAGAAGGAAGAAAACTTTGGCAATGTTTCACTCTAAGCTTTGTTACGGTAAAATTCCTTATTTTCGAAGAAATTTGATAGGCTTTGGCAATGGCATTGGCATTAAATGAATGATGAATGAATGAATGAATGATTAGCATTAATTAGTATAAATCTATTACTTTCCCTAAGGAAAAGAAAGTCAATAAGGAAATTTGAAATAATAATAAATATCTAGAATGAAATAACGCATAATACCTACATATAAATCATTTTTATTCTAAGATACACATAACGATAAACATTAACAATAAGACTGCGTATATAGAGTGTCTCTAATATCCAATTTGCTATTCTATCTACAAATGACTATGAACAGTGGTTAGATACAATCAGATCTGCATTGTCTATTTTTATGTTATATTAATTTTCACGGTCCTGAGAATCAGGTAAGTTTGTGAGACGTAATCTTAGACTTTAGAATAACAATTGTAGACCTTAAGGTCAAAGAGTTCAAGTATAAGATGTATCGTTAAAAATCTTGGATTCTGGAGGTGTTCGTAGTCATTGTTCTTTGTTTCTGTGACATAATGGTTATACTGTGAAAATAGTATTTGATAAAAAACGTCATGGGTTTTTGGGAAGATTAGAACTTTTGGGTGTATTTTTGTTACTTATCTCAAGTAACAAAAATACACCCAAATGTTCAAAATCAAATTCAATTATTTATCAATCGGGTACAAGGCTTTTTAGACATAAAATTGAAAATAGTTAATTTAAATTTTGGAAAGCAACTGCATGAATAGGAACTTCTACAGAGAAGAGCTGGCAAGAAAATTAAGTGTAATTTTTATAAAAACTTTTTCTAAAATAGGAATCATCAAGCACTATCTGCAAAAAAATTGATAGAAAACTATATAGTAAATGAAACTGTATAAATCTGGGTTGATTTGTTTAACAAGTAATCATCCAATATCCATTTAGTATTGATGTATATCGTCATGAAAAATTTTACAGGATAATTCGTAATCAGCAAGCTAGATCTGTTCAAACTTTATACTTGTATTTAATATAAACTAGCGGTCCGCCCCGGCTTCGCCCGTCGTACATATTTACGTTTTCTCTACATAAGAACCATCCTCGTACTTCAAGGAATATAATAAAAAAAGAATTATCGAAATCGGTTCAGCCGTTCTCGAGTTATGCGCTTACATTTTGCGATTCATTTTTATATATAAGTGGAAATAAACTGATTTAATAAGAATTAAAAGTTATAAAATAATTGTTTTAATTCAGATGCTGTTAGAAATGGAATTCTGTCTATTTTTTTTATCTTTATTCTCCGTTTTATACGTATATGTATTTGCAAACGTGTTATTAAATATTATAGAATTAACATAAACTAACTTTCACTAGACTCTTTTTATTATATAGTTCTGTTGAAATTGCTTTAAATGTGTGTCTTTTCAATTTTAAAATAAAAAAATATTATGATATACTTTTTTTTAGGTAATTCGACATGTTTAGAATTTTACTTTTTGTCTTTTCTAAAACTTATGCCCAAACGATTTTATTCACACGGACAATCTACCTACTACCACAAATAAATAAAAATATAATATGTACTATAATTGTACTAATTTATATGATTGTTATTAAGAAGCATATTCCTATAATATTAACAGTTCAATAACAATGAAAAATACACCAATGCTCATGAAACTCACGAGTCTCTCACAATAGTTTCACATTCAATACATTTGTGACAAATGCAGTTTTACTTGATTGTGATTACTTCCATTTCATCACAGTATTGTTCTCAATTAAATTAGCTTCTAGCTATAGGAAGTGTATCGGAACTGGGCCGTTTTTTGTAACATTTTCACTCATATTGTCAAGAAATAGACCGGACCGTTTGAGCTGTATCTATACTAATATTTGTAAAGTTTGTTTGTTTGTTTGAACGCGATAATCTCGAGAACTGCTGGTCCGATTTGAAAAATTCTTTCGGTGTTGGAGAGCCCATTTATCGAGAAAGGCTATACATATATCATCGCGCTAAGGCCAACAGGAGCGGAGCCACGCGGATGAAACCGCGGGGAGCAGGTAGTCTTAGATATGATTACCACGTTATGTAATGTTATATCCTTATTATTTATTACATAGCTTTCCGCCCGCGGCTTCACCCACTTCGACTAACACCTATTATAATATTATATACTAAAAACCATCCTCTTAAATCACACTATATATTAAAAGAAACGTTTTAAAGATCTAAGCATACATACATACAGACACAAGGACAAACGCGAGAAGCGACTTTGCTTTATATGTAGTGATGCGAAAGTATGTTTGTTGGTTTGTCTTTCTTTATAATCTCAGCCTGTGATCTCAGCGTATGAATATCAAATTATTTTTAATTAAATAAAGTAATATTATATTGAATGCAAATAAAGATAAAACACATGTAAATAGCAACTATATTCTCTGTAACAGCCGATGTATGTGGGCCGATATAGTCGAACGGCGGCCAAGAATCCACCGGTATTAATATTTATATGTCAGATACTCGGAAACTCATCTCAACTAGATGGAATAAATAAATAAAGGTTACATTCTTCACCACTGACCGTTCTTGCAGTTCTTGTTTTATACTAATATTATAAAGCTGAAGTTGTTTCTTTGTAATGCGCTAATCTCAGGAACTACTGGTCCGATTTGAAAAATTATTTTGTGTTAGATAGCCCATTTATTGAGGTAGACTATCATCACGCTAAGACCGACAGGAGCGGAGCCATGCGGGCGAAACTGCGGAGCACAGCTAGTAAATAAAATATAAAGGTTACATTTTTCACTACTAACAGTTCTTATTGATTAATATTATCATCGATGATATTATCGTTGTAATTTCATCATCACGGATGCTGTCTTTGAAGCGAGTTTGAAAATGATCATCTTCACCTATTTCTGAAACTGTTCTTGCATTTTGTATCAAGTGAGTATAAATTATAATATATTATAGAGATCCTACAATGAAATGCCATACGGACCGCATACAAGAATAACGCAAACAATATCTTCGTAGAGCGTCTCATCTATAGATACTGAAGTGCTATTTACCTCATCATTAATACAACAATTTACCTAAAAGTAGCTTGTAAGGTTCTATGATTATGAGCTTGTAAGGAAAAAAATTTAGTGTAACATTTTTTCGTTACGCGTGACATTTTTCCGTTACCCGTCATCTTTTTCTTATCCCTACCACGCGTGATTCGACGTATTTCTGTAAAGTTGCCTAAATAGTAAATTATTTTTTGACAAATAAGGTCATAAAGAAGTTTCACTTCGTACGTGTGTACACTAGTACACGCACACATTTTTTTGTATCTTATATTTGGGCTTTTGGTGATAAATAAACATTGCTTATTTCTTTTCATTATTGACTGCTATATCAACAAATTTAATTTTATATCACTATTTCCGATCGAAGACAAGATAGCACCACAGACATAGATAGACTACGCAAGTACCGCGATCTGTATGAAAACCAAGCGTGTCATATTTTTTGTACTGACCTTGACGCGTTATGACGTCACGAGCGCTTTTTAGTGATGGTAATTTCATTTTACACTAAATCGATTAGGACGCCACTCGCGCGGCGATTCTAGTATCGTCCTATCCCATCGAAGTAAATCGAAAGAAATCAGATCAAACTAGATCTATGTCTAAGAGGTAATTAAATAAATGAATCGTAATCGATTACTAAATCGATTCAAGACAGAAAAATGATAATTACCATAGACAGAGGAATGATAAAATAAATTTATAAACCTTTTAATATTCTAACAAGTAAACTAATGTGTTTTAGCTTTTTCTTACATATGCCCATTGAGTTACCGTGTACTACGTACTAGAGAGGCCATCGAAAGAAAGTAATGAAACTGTCAATCAATCAATCTTTATGTCCCGTTGCATCAATCCATTTTTCTTTTATGTTCGGGTTACTTGGAAAACTGAAAAAACAAACATAGTCTAAGCAATAAAGAGTTTTCTTAAAAAACTCCCAAGATGACACTTTAACTAATGGCGTCCATGTCATAATATTTATTTTTAGTACCTTTGTATTAAAATACTTAAAAGTTCTAGGTCAAGTCGTATTAAATGACAAAAAAAATCTATGCCTTTTTTTCTGAAAAATTGCTCCTTCAAATTATCATTTTTCTGTTCGATTATAAAATCGATTAGAATCGAGAACTGTTGCATCAAATGAACATCACTAACCACAAAATTGGACAGAAAAATGAGAACAGAAAAATGAGAAGACGCTATTCATTGCTTGTTATCATACGACTCGATCTTTACCGTGCCAAGTAAAAGCCGCAATGTATTCCGAATCATTTCGTATGATTTGGTATCCGTGTTTGTCACGATCGTTTTCCACAGATATTCTTTATTTGATTTTAAAATAAATAGTGCATATTCTGATTAGAAAATTACTTACCGGTGGAAGGAAACATCTCTGCTAACTCGGCCACTCACAGCTGTGGAGTTTCTACAGTTTATAACGGCGTAATTCGGCATTTTACTTTATTCAGCTTCACGTCTTTCCTTGGCGAACTGCAAGCGCGGACTGAGTGTAGGCCAGCGTCAAGTAAGTTTCATAATCTTAGTTTGGACACGGGAAGTACATACACTCGCTTAGTCTATCTTGATACATGTCTGTGGATAGCACGCATCTTTGAGGTTATTGACCTACTTGCTCATGTAACAGAATACATAATTGCAGTAAGCGAGAGAGATAAATGCTTACAGCGTTGATTCTGCTGTTTTCAATATTTCCTGTTTAGACTGTTATTATGCATTATCTATATTTTTGCCTTTTGTAGTATATGATATATGCATATTATGAGTAAATGATTTCCTCTATGAGAAAATATTGCAAACATTTATTAAATGCGAGTACGATGGAATAAAATCGTGAGGTTTATGTACATACTTACTTAATATTTTCATTTCCTTTCGTATTTAATACCTACCTACTTTTGATGAAAAGCTTATTTTTTCTAGGTTTTAAGAGTATTATTTCATTTTAGTGAATTTCCTCGGATAAAGTTAAGTTTCTATCATGTCTATGAAATATAAAATATAATAGCATTATCTTTCTGTGCCATAAAAATTGCACATAAAATAAAAATGGCAGCCTCATAAGTATGCACATATCTCCATATAATTCATACGTATACGTGATCGTTATTTCTTTCTAACTTTTACTAAACAATCTGCCACAATAATTAAAAGGAAAATTATTTGTTTTCACATACATAATTGCAACAGAGTTGAAAGTGTAAAAACGTATCTGTGGGAAGGAATTTTCTAATCGTGTCGTGTCGCAAATCGGATTGGTATTTTTTGTTCGTTCACTGAACATAATGGATACTTTTTGTTGGAAATTAGTTCACTTTGTAAAAGTTCGGCTTAGTCTAGTTTTATAAGAGCAAATAGTTGAGATAATCATTCAATTTATCTACAAAGGTATTAAACATGACGATTTGTGTGTTTTTGATGAGGATGATATTCGATTTATTTTAATTTTAGCTACCTTATTCCTGCAAGACCGGGAATCTCTCATAAGGTCCTTATTAATGAGAATATCTTACTGAACCTTATTGATCAATTGTCAACAAAAATCATTGTCTTATACGTAAAGATTTATCGTTATCATATTGTAAAATATATCTCTAACTATTTTAATATTGGCATTTACCTAGTTTCAATCTGATCGCAACGAATTATGAGAACAAAATGCATTACGAAATATCACCTCTTTCTTAACAAAGATATTGAAATTTCTAATGGCCGGTCATGTTAATTAATTATTCGTAATATTTATATAAGTATTTTCAAATATATTTAAAGGAGGAATAAATAAGGGGAGGAGTAAGTCAATCATCCTTGTTAAATTTTGACAACTTTCTACTGTAATGACGCAGAACTTTTCTATGTTAAATTTGTAAGTTTGTTTATACTATAGGATGATGACTTATCACTTTTTCTACTAATGGAAATTGGAAAGCGATGCAATGCTATTTAAATCTTATTGAATGTTTGTTCTTTTTTATATATTAATTGTCTTAAATATTTTCTGATGTCTTTATTATATACTTGACTAGCTTACCGCCCGCGGCTTCGCCCGCTTTGTCTAAAACCTAATAAATAAATTATATAATATAACCTTCCTCTTGAATCACTCAATCTATTAAAAAAACCGCATCAAAATCCGTTGCGTAGTTTTAAAGATTTAAGCATACAAAGGGACATAGGGACAGAGAAAGCGACTTTGCTTTATACTATGTAGTGATTCAATAACAGCAATCAACAATGAATAAAAATTATACTGTGTAACTATGTTTGAAACATATTTGAAATCAAAACAATATGTATTGTTATAATAAACACAGACTCTTCAGCTGATATTTTTGCCATTTTCATAAACAACCAAGCAAAAATAAACAATAATATCTCACGAGTTTCTACAACATTAGATACGTAGAGTTTAATAATAAAATTGTATTTTTTTTTTAATTTACCGATCACAAATTATAAATAAATCTATACATATAATAAAATCGTAGGAAAGTCAAAACTGTACATTGAATATTTTTTTAAAAGAATACATAATCCATGATCTATAATCGATATAGAAGCCAAAAATATAGTTTTTAGAATTTTTGTCTGTTTGTCTGTTTGTCTGTTTGTCTGTATGTTTGTCCGAGCTAATCTCGAAAAGTACTGCATAGATTGACTTCAAATTTTGCATGAATATTACTAACAGGTCGTGTGAGGTTTTTTTAAACATATTATCATGCTATCACCTCCGGGGGAGGAGCTGTGAACCTTTACTTTTCTTACGTATTCCGTGTACTACGACAGCGTACAATCTAAAGACTCATGTTTAAATGTTGTTTTTGAGTAAGCCATGCTATTATCTAGCTTTACACTATAAAAACTACGTCATTTACGTAATTTGGGCAGAGAAACTGTTTAATGAATCTTAGTACTATAAAGACAAATTTGATTCAGCGCCATCTATGAGATTTCGTAAAAATCAAATCAATTTACATGTTATCACTACTGAACTCAATGTTAAAAATTAATAATTTAAATATAATTATGTTATTTATTTATTTAACTCTTTAACCCATAATAAATCTTCCCTTCCCTATAAGGTGCGCTTATATAATTCGTGTGAATATACTACATTTTTAAAAGTGAGGGTAGATGTATATTATTTTAAGTCAAACTAGACACCATTACAGTTAATCTAATATTGATTGTGTTCATTGGTTACATTTTTAAAAATCTTCGTGTTTTAATAATTCGATCACGAGGCGGGACTCTAATACAAAAAGGTTAGTTCGTTGATAATTATTATTCCTTCATCATTTACATGTTGTTAGTAAAAATATACTTTGACTGTTAATACTTTTGTTCAGTATTTATCTGTATGATTATTGAATTTATATTTTTGGTTTTATGGCATTCAAATGCTTTATTGTATGATTATTGCTTGGTAATTAATCTTAATGGTTAAAGCTACACAGAAATCAAGTATGAAAGAAATGTTCTCCATATTATATAAAAAATATCTCCCGACATCATAAATGTCTATCTTTTATGGTTGAGCTTAGGAGTTCAAAGCTTTCTGATTATATTTGTCTACTAGCTGTCCCCGCGACTTCGTTCGCGTGGAATAGTGACTATGGGACCTATGACCATGGGCTCAGGGTGGGGCAACAATAAAAAATCATTTTTATTTTCATGCTCCCACTCCCGCGCCCACTCGCACTCCCACGCCATATGCCACGTTCAGTCCTAATCCCACGCCCACGCCCACTCCCCTTCACAATTAGTACCTACCATATCAAAGCCAGGGTAAGCGCCCCACCCAGCCCCACCGTGGCTACGCCCATGCTGAATTACTACTTAACATACAATTATTGAGTAAATACGTACAACCATACTGTACTGTTGTACTACCATAAATAATTAAAAGAATTGTTATTAAAATTTCTTACTAAACTGAGCTAAAAAACTTACGTACCAAATTATTAAAGAAAATCAAGAAATGAAATGCCTAACCTATACCAAATACATATTATTGTAATAAAAAATTATGATTAGTATATAATATCGAAAATCAAAAAAGAAATGCCTAACTAATTCTACGTAAAATTTCTTTTAAATTATGTCATATTATTTTTTAGGAACCAGGGGGGGGGAGAGGAGCAAATTCTATTTCCTTCCTTTCTTAAACGGATGTTTTTAATAATCTATGGTGTAGCCAGTAGCCACTGATCAGCTTAATCGATACTCAGTTTTTATCAAATCGATACTCAGTTTTTATCAAATCCAGAAACAAATCCAAATTAGATCTTTCCTGTCTCACGCACGTAACTAAAGGCTGAAGAGAGAGAGAGCACGTAACTAAACCGTTGAGACGAAGAAAAGTGTATAGAAAAAGGAATAAATAATTTCATAAACTTCCCGACGATCTTTAAAAATAAATTATAACTTTCATTTTTTTCATTCCCACTTTTACCCCTATGTAGGTATAATAAGTGGATGAACCAATTTTGATACACTTTATCTAAGAACCAGCGTCGGAAAATATTCTGCCTAACAAAAAAAACCGCATCTAATTCGGTTTACCTGTTAGCCAGCTACGGTGCCATAGACAGACACACACACACACACAGAAATACATAGCGGTCAAACACATAACACCAGTCTTTTTGCGTCGGGGGTTAAAAATATAATACGACATAATTTAAAGGACATTTTATGTGGAAAATTTACCTATACACCAGGGTAGATAATTTTTGAAACAAAAAAAAATCGCAGTAGGATGAAACCCATTAGAAAAGGATATGATAAAAATGTAAGGAAAAATAAATTACGGTCAATCGGAGTTCGGGAAGTGCGAGGGGGGGAGCTTTTAAGAGAAAAAAATGGTTTCTCTCGATTTCTCGATAATAATAACACCTGCTAATTTTTTTCTACATATTTTAATTGTACAGACATCACTTTTCCACAATTTTATTATATGTATTGATGATGATGATTGAGATTATAACACTCTTAGTCCGTTTTAACTTAATTTTTATTCACCCGCATCAGTGCCACCTAAAAAATCTTTATATATCGAAATTCGAGCAAAGTTAAGAAAATGATAAATAAGAGTTCTCAAGGATCGTTAGAGATAAGAGGCTTACTATTGACCGAAAACAACATGTGTTATGCCGAACCTGAAACCGCTTCACAACGAGAATTGCGGCTCACAGCTGACCGCGAACGGCATGTACTATCCTGTGAGAACGAAACCTTCACTGAGAGGGTATATATAACGTCTCACAGCTGATCGCAAATGGCATATTGTACTATCCCGTGAGACCGAAACCCTCACTGAGAGGGAATTACGTCTCACAGCTGATCACGATCGTCATATTTTATCTCGAGAATTCTGAAACTTTTACTCAATATGAAGACCGTTTGACAAATAATAGGGTGCACCATAATATTATTCGATCTCTCGAAGATGAACATGAGCATAAGCAATGACTAGAGTAGGGACGCGAATATTACCATTATTTGAGACAAGAACGATTAATAAGTTTGTTTAATGAAAGATTAAGAATTGAAACTATTGGTCTCTTTAAACGGACGAATAGCGAGAGGCCCGTCTTACTGCAGACAGATTTCGACATAGTCTTAATGACTTAGAGGTAAACATAGAAGATCAATCTACAAATTCGGTGGTGTGGTCCGACAAAATAATATAAAAGTGGGTTTGCTTATAACCTCACAATTGATTACAGATCATCTTCTGTATAGGCGATATTAACGTAGTATGTTCTTTTTGTAATGCTTTAAAGTGGAGTAAGGAGTCGGCTTTCGTTTGAAGATACGCCGGAACCTTTGAAATCACTACTTTTAAGTTTTAGAGGAACATGTGCAATCTAAACAGTTCTTAGACAATATTAGCTCTTATAGTATTGCGTTTTAAATGATCCTTTGGTGCTCAACAATTATCAGATGCTCCTTTCATTCTTACTTTTAAGATACAAGGTCAAGTTTATCATTTGATAGGATCCCTTTTGCCTGAAGGCCAACCTAAGTTTCTTTAAATATATTTTGTATTCGACTACGACGAATAATCGAATACAAGAAATCAATATTTCTCGAATTTAAAACTGAACTCATTTCACAATTTTAGAACATGTTAATTCATCAGGTTAATCCGTATATACGCGTTTTAAATCGACATTAGAAGCTTTTCCTCAAGATGGTGATATTAATATAAAATTGGTATAAATGCCGATAGACGGAAGTCTATCAGCACTCAGGAATTCCCTGAGCGTGTTATAACGCCCAGGCCACAGTATTACAATTTTTCCTACAGTAGGGCGACGAATGTATTTTCGCATAGCAACGGAGGGGAACTCGTGGGGGGTAAAGTGACGCGGGCCACGTACCACAAACATGTTTAGTTTGTGGTACCGAGCGCGAAAGAAAGTCACCGTGTTTTTAGTAAAGTTACTATCTAAACTAACGTAATTTATTACTTAGGTACATATTCTATAATGGCGCGCTCAAACTGTTAATCTACATTTAATTTAGATTATTATTTTAATTACTAAGAAATGTAGAATTTAAATCACATTCATTCATGTTTTCCTCAGATATTCGATGTCTATGATTTTCGATGATTTTAAGATTTTCTTATCAGAGTATTCAATTTTAATGTAGTTAAATTTTATAAGAGACAATTAAGAACATTCAAAAATAAAGTGTCACGTATTTTTTTTAAACGACGAATGACGAAAAACGACCGAATCGCGGACGAAGTCGCGGGCAACAGCTAGTAAATAAATATTATAGGACATTATTACACAAATTGACCTAGTCCCACAGTAAGCTCAATTAAGGCTTGTGTTGTGGGTACTAGGTGACGATAAATATAATATTATAAATACATATATAGATAAACACCCAGACCCAAGAACAAATAATTGAGTTCATCACACAAATATTTGCCCTGACCGGGGATCGAACCCGGGACCGTCGGCTCAGTAGGCAGTTACTTTACCACTACGCCAACCGCGTCGTCAAATTGTCTTCACCATTGCAACAATTGGTGAAGAAAAACATCGTGGAACCATGTCCAAGAAGCAAAAGTTCGACAACATGTTATCTGCCAACCCGCACTTGGCCAGCGTACTAGTTTATGTCCTAAACCCTCTAAAGACAACTTTGTGTCAGCAGTAGGAGCAAATATATTAAATAAAATTTAAATATGTAATGTAATCCTATCTTAAGAGTAGGTTAAAAAGTCTTAAGTATATTTCGTTTAAAATTTCGTCAATTTAGAAGCTACATGCCAACAAAATCGCGTGCAACAAGCTACTATATCTTTATACGTAACAATAGACAAATAATGATTAAAAACCTAATTTCACAGTCTCTCGCAATATGATAAACTGTCAAATTTAACAATTATGTATAATCTGTATTATATTGCATAACAGCTTTCGAATCAATAACACACGACATTTGAAAGTACGAAATTATTGTGTTCCGTTAGGTTTTGGTATTTTTGTCAATGTCATTTTGGTTTTAAATGCCATTTTTCACATTATATGATGTACCACATAGGTATTAAAGCATACACTTAGTGATTACTACTAAATTATAAAACAAAACGTCTATATTTGTTCCCGATAAATTCAAAACTATTGCACCGATTTTGTTTTCTCGAGGTAGGTTTAAATATAAAAGTTAAGTTTTAGAGAAAACGCGGGCAAAGCCCCGGGTTTGGGCAAACTAGAAAGTAAGTACTATTAAGATACAGGTCATAATTACATTGAACTTCATGAATCTGTGGCTTCAAAGTGCTTGTAAGTTTTCCCGCCAATATTTGCCCGCCAACTTTATAACAATCCACTTAAAATTTTCAGATATTTTTTTTTGAAGTGAAAACTTCTTTAGCGGCGTTGAGCACTTTTTCTGTAATGGGTATAAAATCTTAAGCTCGCGTCAGGACACGTGACATCGAAAAAGCGTAAGACGGATACCATTCCAAAATATCAAACATGCTCAACGTTAACAATCAAGTTTTCACTTCTAACGGCACTCCCGGAGTGCAACCCGTCTTTTTTTTATATTAAATGAATTCTTCATAATATTTTCTATATAGAAAATATAGTTAAATATTAATGTAACTAGTATACTTATCTAATAATTATAAGAATACGCAAATGTAATATGATGAATTACTAAATGCGATTAAATAATTAATTTTTACACAATAGCAGTTTTCCTTAGTTCCTGTTCGTCAACGAACGGTAATATCAACAGCTGTAATTAGATACTTATATAAATTAATAAGCATTTACAAATTCCTGTCTAGCTCTATATTACACTATTTACTGACCTGATTAATATTCAAATATTGTTTCCCATGTGGATTGGTAACTTGGCTAGCGACCAGAGACGCCAAAGCCACCCTCTGGTTTCCCGACATCGCACGAATTATTGGCAGTATTTGCGCAAACTTTCCCATATTATTCCTCTTTTCCAAAGCCCGTAACACAGCGTCCCGTATCATGCCTTCCTTTTCCTTCCTCATGTTAACTAAATCATCGTCAACTTCTATAGAATCAATATTATACTGCGGTCTATGGGAATTGGTTACTCCACGAGGCTTAACTATTTTAACTGGCGGTTTCACTATCGTCTCATAATGTCTCGATTCCTGCGCTATCATCATTTCTTCAGGATCATAGAATTCAAAGTCGTCTAGCTCCTGAGCTCTCGCGAGCGCGAAAATCAAAACAATGTTAACGAGCAACATTTTTTCTTAAAGATCACTACACATTGTGCGCACACGCGTAGGACTCAGCGACGAGTGACTATCATATACTGAACATAACGTGGTGTGGCCGGATCTTGCGACTTTCTCCTATGTAGGGTCAGAATTATGACCTGCAAATCTGCGGCCATACTTACATCTAAAGAAAATTACGTAAACAATAATTGGACATTGTTCATCAGATTTTCATTTGCTTAATAGTTTTTGTTGCATTTTTGACCTTATTATTTGGATGATAAAGCCTGTTTGGTATTGTAGAGGGGGGAATGATAGCAAAATTATGATATGCTTTCACACTTCATAACGTCGCGTCACGAAAGTTGATATAAACAAATTGTTGCCAAATTGTTATATTTATAATTAAGAGCAAATTTTGAAGCACGTGAACATTAAGTGTTAATTGCTGTTAATTATCATTATTTTAGATGTGCTAATTGTGTAATATGAAATATTACATAGAGCTCGATAGCTTTCACAGTGCGTCTATATTTTTAAAGTAGAATTAGAGAAAACTTTAATATAAGTTTTTACTTTTTATAACAAATCCCAGATTCAATTATGAATTATTATTTGTATCAACGAACTGTATTGAATTTCCTATAAGTAAATGTTACGCCAATAACGTTTACCAATTTTCATAACCACATTTTATCTTCTTTGTTATCTTTTACATATTTATTAAATCGAATCGTTTCATTTACAATATAGATTGTATACATTTTATACATGGTGCATTAAAATATTTTATTTATGGAGTTTTACTTTAATACAATGAAAAATTAAGTTGCTCTATGATTTGCTTCAAAATTCAAATTATACATGTAGAGCATGGATTAATTTTCAATAGATATATTTTATTGATTATAAAAAAGAACTTTACTCTTTTATTGAAAATTAATTAAAGTGAAATGTAATGAATTAATATACTATCTGATTTTCGGTAGTAAAGACGTAGCCGAACTGTAGACTATTTTTATTATTTTTTCGCAGGAGAAATCATTTCTATATGCATACATGGATAATGGATATTTATATTCACGTTGGGTAACAATTGCATGTGTTTTACCCAATTGTATGTTGTTAAAATATATTAAATAATAATACACTGTAAGATATCATATTCGCATTTTTCAATAGTAAAGCCTTAGGAATCATTTCTATGTTTATAAATTTCTCGCATGGCATTACCGCTAAGCCTTATTATTAATGTGTGATAGTTTACCATGAGGCCATTTGATCGTTATATTTTACTAGCTTTCCGCCCGCGGCTTCGCCCGCGTTCTCAAAGAAAAACCCGCATAGTTCCCGTTCCCGTGGGATTTCCGGGATAAAACCTATCCTATGTGATGATCCAAGTTACCCTCTATATGTGTGCTAAATTTCATGCAAATACATCCAAGGAATAAAAAGTTTCATACAAACTTCTATCCCCTATTTTACCCCTTTAGGGGATGAATTTTCTAAAATCCTTTCTTAGGGGACGCCTACGTTATGACATCTACCTGCATGCCAAATTTCAGCCCAATACGTCCAGTGGTTTGGGCTGTGCGTTGATAGATCACTATATCAGTCACCTTTGAGTTTTATATATATAGATTCCATAGGAAGATAAATATATTATTCACCCTGTACCTATTTGAAAATAAGGAACTATGCCGCAATTCCAAAGATAGTAAGTGTTTTAACCACAAGAACATTTCCTTAATTTTAAATAACAATTGTGGTGTAGCTTTGTAGTTTTATACTATCGCTTTAGTACCAGGAAATGAGACACCAATTTTCATAAAAAGCAGAAGGGAACTTCCTAGTTTTCTAGAGCTTTTCTGAAGTTTTATAACTTCTTTTTATTATTAAGTAGTTTTCCGCCCGCGGCTTCGCCCGCTTTGACTAAAACATAATAAATTATATACTAAAACCTTCCTCTTGAATCACTCTATCTATAAAAAAAACCGCATCAAAATCCGTTGCGTAGTTTAAAAGATTTAAGCATACATAGGGTGATAGGGACAGAGAAAGCGACTTTGTTTTATACTAAGTAATGACTATGAGGAATCAGCAATGATGTAAACCGTTAACAGGTGAACATTGCCGGCGTTAGGGGTTCGCCATTGGCTTGAGGGGGCAATGGCCCAGGGCGACAAATTCTGGGGGGCGCCAAGGTCTGAAGTTGGTTAACCTAACACTTGATATTGCTTCCCTCAAGTGGGCGCCACAATCTTTTCGCCCGGGGTGTCAGTGGACCTTAAATTACGCCGGCACTGCCGGCCGGTGAAAATTTTGGAACGTAGTCATCCATTTTTTATTTTTTCTAGTTCAGTTGGAAAACGAAGAAACGAAAAATTCTAGAATACTTAGTTTAATTAATTCATATTAAAACCATACATATGAATGTTATAACGTTGAAATATATTAAAGTACTCCTTCCCTAAGCTCTCTCGAGATACGAGTCTAAGCGTATTTGCTCTGACGAAAGGGGCTTTAAATTTCAAATACCTCTTTAGTGAGGCATCGATACTTACCTTAAGACGATCGATTTGCTATACTGGATAATATTATATATAACTAGATTTAAAAGTAAAACTCGCATAGTTCCCGTTCCCGTGGGATTTTCGGGATAAAACCTATCCTATGTATTAATCCAAGTTACCCTCTATATGTGTGCTAAATTTCATTGTTATCAGTTCAGTAGTCTTTGCGTGAAAGAGTAACAAACACACACACACACATCCTTTTTAAACTTTCGCATTTATAATATTAGTAGGACTACGCTTACAATAAACTTTTAAATACTATTGAAACCCAGGGGTTAACTAAAAATAATTATGGTATGTATAGTTATCATGGTTATCATTATTTTGTTAAAAATTTCACTCAAATCAGAACAGTACTTCGGACTTCAAAGCCTCACATATGAATAGAATTATAATAACACAGACTATCGAATTTATATTTTATCAGTATAAAGAGCTAATGTAAGTTTCAACTTTCTACAAACTGCACTCAGATTCTTTTAAATTTTAATAGTGTACCTATCTGATTAAAAAGTATCTCTTCATTTCGATACAACTGAATTTCGTTTGTTTTTTAATTAGATTAATTTGTTTTCTCATTTAATATTTGCACACTCAATACGGTTAGAATGTATTAGCCATATTATATTGTAATTAAAGCATCTATAATTTGTAACTACATTCTTGCAAATAAATGTAATTTGAAATTGAATTTGTATGTGTGACTCACTACTACAAATGTAAATGCATTATTATATTTGAACTAGCTATGCCCCGCGGTTTTACCGGCAAACTTCGTTTATATTGGTCAGTGTGATAGGGAGCCTACCCTCGATACGTGGGCTATTTAAATCGGACCAGTAAGTAGTTCCTGAGATAAACATGTTTATGCAAACAAACAGAACCCTTCAGCGTATATATATTAGTATAAATTTAAGTTTCTACATTTCATACGTAACATGGGGATAGGAAAATCAAACAAAGTTTATAATCATTTCATATTACTTTATTCAATAAAATAAATCTTTCAAACTTATACAAATAAACAGATCTTTACAATCCAATAACTATAAATTTTAGACTAGACAGTAATATTGAACTGAGATTTGAAATAAAATAAATTCCACAAATTTACAATATAAGATTATACATGGATTGTTAAAATACATTAAGGGCCGATTTTTCAATGCTTGGATAAAACTTATTCGTCAAATAATATATAAAACTACCATTTTAAAAACGTATTCTAAATGCCCGTATTTGAAAGTTTACGTGACATTTTAATATTATCGTGTAATACTTTATTGGACGGATAAATTTTATCCAAGCATTGAAAAATCGGCCCTTACAAAACAAGCCATTTTAGCACCACAGCTTGTTCTTGAAAAATGTTAAAAATGTGTAGAATTCCAACATACAATAAATCTTGTGATAAAATAACACGCATTTAGTAAATATTACATTTCGAAAACCTGTGCTCTATACTAAACTTAACATTATTTACAATTACACCCAGCTCAGCAGAATACTGTTATAAATAAAACTATTTACAATACAATTTACACAAATTTCATACAATTGAAATCAATTTTAAAGCCTAGTGTCATGAATTCCACGCTCCTACGAATAAGTCAGTCATTGAACGTCCAATTCAAATAATTTACTCGTAGTTTTTAATCTAGCTTTAAAACTAGTTTAATATCAGGTTTAAAACCAAAGTCCAATATTAATTCAACAAAATTTCTTTTGATCGAGGCTTTTTCCTCAATCAATAAAGAAACAGTTCGTTAGACTGCGCTGTATCGAGCTATAAAATTCGAAAACTTTTCTATCAACAGAAATTCGGAATTTTGATCAATACAAGAACACTTTTTGCGATACAAAATTTGCTATCGAACTTCAGTCCTTAAATATCACATTCAAATTCGGAGACTCTTTTGTTCCTACCGTCGGGCGTCATTTGAAAGTGATTATTGGCATTTATCCGGGGAAATCCATTGAAACTATTCCTGCTTACTAAAGGATTCTCCCTTTCTCTGTCTCTATGAAAACTGGAGGTCGACAGTTTCCCATCTTTACGCTCAACAAAATTGGGATCGTTAAAGTTTTTATCGGTGAAATTTCTGTCGGCGAAGTTTTTGTCAGCGAAATTCTTGTCGGCGAAGTTTCTGTCAGCGAAGTTTTTGTCGGTGAAACTGCGGTCGGCGAATTCGCCGTCAGAGAAGTTTCTCTCGAAGTTCAGGTCGCGGATGCCGAAGCCGCCCATACGGGGTGTGCCGATACCGAATTTATTGCGCATTTCTTCATCGCGCAAGTTGAACGCTCTGTTCTCGAACTTTCCTTGGCCCGTTTTTAATCTGGAAGAGGAAAAAATAAAATTATAAACAACTTTGACAGAGGAATAATTAAGGATTTTTTTATCTTTATACTAATCAACATTAACATGGCTAAAATTATTAAAATCACTATAACAAAAAATATGACGTCCTTACATTGCTATGTATGTAGTTATATTCGTATCTATTGAGCATTATTTTATTATTAATCAACGAAGTACAGAACCCATTTTTTTTAATTAAATAAATACGTGACGTACATATAACCTCTTCCAAGTGCCATTTTATTCTAAGAAATAACATCTGTGATACCGGTTAAAACCCATTTCAGACACCAGCTCCTCCAACTCCAGCTTATGGTTTGATAATTTTGTATGCATGTAGATTAATTTATGTGATTGGGAATTGTGAGGAGAAATAAATAAATGATTTGATTTGATCCCAATAATCAATTACAATTAAATTATCATTACTTACTCTCTAAACACCCGCCTTTCCCTATC
Organism: Colias philodice; assembly: GCF_061535455.1. NCBI lineage: Eukaryota > Metazoa > Arthropoda > Insecta > Lepidoptera > Pieridae > Colias > Colias philodice. The sequence continues at coordinate 12,501,863 of NC_143096.1, forward strand.
ATACTCCGCCGACAGCCCTTCTTCATCATTAATAATCGCCGACGGATCGCTATACACCGACGATTCTTGGTAAAACGAGTCCAGATCCACGTAATTCCCTTCCACGGGTTCATTATCCAGCAGTTCTGCTAGTTGAGACTTGAGTTGTGCAAACGTGGGTCGTTGGTTCGGATCCGCGTGCCAACAGGCGTGCATTGCCCGGTAGAGTTGCGGCTTGCAGTGCGGAGGGCGTTCGAGTCGGTAGCCCTCTGTGACCGCGGTTAGGACTTCGCGACCTGACATCGCTGCGTATGGTGTTGACCCTGGAATATGATATTGTTGGTGAGAAAATTAAAAATGTAGAAAGTCAGGGAAGGTGAGAAAATGAAGAAATTTTTGCTCAAAAAATTGAAAATGTTGAAAAAATGGGAGTGTAAATTACGATTTTGTGTTATTTTTTAGTCGTTAAATAAAGTGAGCAAACGTAATGAACTGTAATTAGTAAAGATTTTGTTTAGTAAAATCATAACAATATCAGTATAAGCGCTATCTGATTGCTATACACATTACACAGTACCATTGCCATCTACCACACTCACACAACCATCTTATCTAGCGAAACAATCACCATACATCCGAATGATGGCTGTACACATTATACAGTAGTGCCTCAGACGCCATCCACCACACGGGCAGGGCGTCTCGCGCACGAGACTCCAAACTATACACGCTTTAGCATCTACCGCATTTATACCATAATAGCGGCCTTTACACGCAAACTCTATCACGCGTTCTGTGGATCGTACAGGATTACGCGCGGTAAAGCCTGCACGCTCAATCGCTCGCGATTACCTTTGTATGTCTTAACTGCGACACTTGTTCTTTCGCGCGCGATTATTCGTGTTTGCTTTCCTTAGCGGAATGAGCGGCCGTGTAAAGACTAATCCCCCGTGATAGACCGCGTGAAAGAGGCGCGTGTTGGAGTGTGTGCAATGCACACGGTTTTATCGACAACCGCGAGTGATAGAAGTGAAAAAATGGAGACAAGATATCGGGTGGCGCAAGTTATCATGTTTGCTGGTTTAATTGAACTCAAAAAGAAAAAGAAACGTTCAGTGTGGGTTAAAAAATATAGACAGCAATATTGTCACATGCCTTTGATTAAAGAATTAAGATAAAACTATCCAGACGATTTCAAGAATTATTTGCGTATGAATAATGAGCTATTTATTTGCTCCACGTGCGTATGTCCGCCATCTTATTCGTGCGCGAAAGAATTTGTGTGTAAAGGCAACCACAGTACAATCACAGGTACAATCGTGAGTGCGATTGCGCGCGCGACTGATGAGCGCGGCATGTGGTCTTTCCTTCCGCGCCCTACACCCTTTATACGCACGCTCTTTCATGCACGATTGCTGTTTCATGCGCGATAGAGTTTGCGTGTAAAGGCCGCTAATATCAATAACTCACCTAGCGTAACAATCTCCCACAGCAGTATCCCAAAGGCCCACACATCCGAGTGATGGCTGTACACATTATACAGCAAGGCTTCAGGGGCCATCCACCGCACGGGCAGCGCGCCCCTCGCCGCCCGCGCGGCCGCGCCCGCGCACCGCGACATGCCGAAGTCCGCGATCTTGCATAGCTTGTTGTGGTCGACGAGCACGTTACGAGCGGCTAGGTCGCGGTGTACAATCTGTTGAGGAAAGAAAGATTTTATTAGGTTAGGATTAGGATTATAAGATAAAAATATTTTTAGGAATGCTACTGTAAAGGACAATTAGTACTCGTAAATCGTTTATGCTTAATAACAGTTAACGACAATAAGTAATTGCCCTTTGTGACTGCCTATAACAGCGCTTATTTTCTACAGAGCATTACCTTACAAATTCTTTTATAATAGACAATATACGATGTTTCATAATTTTAAAATGGATAAGAAACACTTTAAATTTATTCGCTATTAGTACATCTTCTTGAGCATAATTGCATCTAGGCAACATCTATTGTCTGTAAAGCGGTATAGGAATCCCTTTACCAAATAGAACAACAATTTTTGAAGTGAAAACTTCTTTAGCGGCGTTGGGTATAAAATCTTAAATTCGCGTCAGGACACGTGACCTGATCGAAAAAGCGTAAGACGGATGGATATCAAACATGCTCAACGTTAATAATCAAGTTTTCACTTCTGCCGGCACTCCCGGAGTGCAACCCGTCTTTTTTTTTTCATAGCATTGTATGCTGACAACACCAAAGCTTTTTAATAATATGAAATAAACCCCAACTCACCCTTAATGTTGGCAGCATAATAAAGCATCCAAATCAAACAAAACTCACCCCCTTAGAAGCGATATAGTCCATCCCCCTGGCCACACAATACGCGAAGACTGTCAGATCCCGTGAGGTGACGGAGCCGCCCCCGCTGAACCGGTCGGGGCGGGAGCGCCGCTCGCGGAGGTACGTCAGCAGCTTGCCGCACATCACGTACTCCATTATGAGGAGGTAGGGCTCTGGAATACGTGATAAACTATATAAACTGCTGTGCTATCGTAAATGGAAGACAGGCTCCTGAAAAACAGTTCTTACTTGTGCTATTGTAAATAGAAGACACAGGCTACTGAAAAACAGTTCTTACTTGTGCTATTGTAAATAGAAAACACAGGCTACTGAAAAACAGTTCTTACTTATCTTAGGAGCCCGGGTCACTTTGATTTTTAAAATGATTATGTGAAAATAAATGATTAATTTATTTATTGTCAGAAGATATGGCGCTGCTACCACTGCTGCGCACTAGAAGATGCGCTACTACACAGTTATACCTATAATTTCGGCATGATATAACTACCATAAAGCTCTTTTTGATAATTGCAAACATTAAACAATATAAACACACAAGCATGCTACATAGTTAAACGCAACACAAATCAAACTTAAAAAGGTCTCACAATGTCGATAACATTTTTACGATTTGTGACTTAATTACTTTAGTACCATGGTTGTAATTAGGTTGAACTTAAATCTGATTCACTAATGTGCAAACGTTGTTATTTCATGAGACAAACTGTACGAAGACATTTTAAAATGATCTGCAGTTTATCAATATCATCCAAATTAACATACTCTGTTAGGTTACAAAAAATTCCAACGAACGACAAAATTTCAGCTACAGCCAATTGCTAATTACCATTGACATTTCCAAATCTCCGACTGTATAAATCGTTAATCTATTATACCCACCTTGTTCAGTGCAACAAGCGAGCAGCGTCACCACATTGGGGTGTGTCCCGATCTTCTGCATAATGTAGATCTCATGTAAAAGCTCCTGCTTCTCCTTCTGTGACGCTGACTCCTTAATAGTCTTCACAGCTACTAGACGGGTCAGACCATCGTGACCGTTCAGATCGTCTGCCTCAGCTTTCCATACCTGGAATTTTGTAAAATCGCAGTTATTTTATCATACCTATCAATATTCTTTTACTTCCACTTTTATGTCTATTTTTATTGGTATAACTCGCTTACATAACTTTTCATTTTGAATTTATTTTTTTAAACCGACTTCCTTTGCTATACTTCTGTGTTGCAAAATACACCACCATGTCGCAAATAACAAAAATAAATAGGAAAAGTTCTGAAACTAACCTGTCCGAAATTTCCTTGACCCAATAGCGTTTGTAACCTAAGCTTATTCCTTGGGAATTCCCATTTTTGATCTGGTTTTGTAGGCGGCGGTATCGGCGGTCGAGCTACAGGCGTGATCGGCGATTCTTTCTTAATATCGCCGCCATCGTCGAAGTATCCTTCATATTCCGTGTCGATTTCTTTCGTTTTCTTATTCAGTAAGTTCCTTAATACAAAACCTACTACAGCCATCACTGGAAGAAATCCAAGACCAGCTAAGACGTATGACGCTGTGTATGTCTTTTCTGCCTCTATAACAACTTCGTTCTGAGTGTCGCTTTCATTCTTAACTCTTGTTAAATTAAGTACCGTATCGTTTTCAACTTTCGTCATGTTTGTGAGTTGCAGAGTTGTTGAACTCGATGATGCTGATCGAGACGTGACGAATAAAGTTTTTAAGATCGATTCAGTAACTTCGTTTCTTTGTGTCGTAGTTTCTTGCGCTGTGGTCGTTGGGAGTAGTGTCGTAGATTCTTCACGTATACTAACAGTTGGTTTTATTGTACTCGTAGTTGTTGTTGTTGTTGTCGAAGTAGTCGTTGGTCGCCGTCTTTTTAGTATATTCTTTGGTCGAATTGTTATCCCATTCGTAGCGTTATCATAATCATTTTGTCGGAACAGACTGGCTAGCCTTTCAGATATTTTCGATGTTATCGTTTCTACACTCAGATCTCCATTATATTTTTCACTGGTTAGTGGAGATTCAATCGGTTTATACATTATTGGAGCAGGCGTAGTTTTTGTGGTGTTGTGGAAAGGATTTTCAGTCGTCGTAGTTCTTATTCTAATCCTATGTCTGTATGGTTTAAATGTGGTAGTGGTCGTTGTTGTGGGTATATTTGTTGTGTCCGTGTCGTTGAAATAAATTATAAACTCATCGGTAACATTCGACTTATTCTCTATGTTACCAAATGTTATTTCGCTCGTGCTATTATCCGATTCATTTGTAATAGGATCAGTTTTATTTTGTCCTCTCACAGATGAAGTTATTGACACAGATGTTACAACAGCTGTATATACAGAAGTAGAGGCTTTTTCTGTAGTTGTATTTACCACTGGAGCATTCAGACTGCTTTCAGTACTCAAAAGAGTGGTTATCTTTGATGGGCGTCGACGTAGATTGAAATAATTCCGAGTAAAATTACGAATTGGAGGTGGAGTGGAAGATGTGGGAGGTGTAGTTGTTTTATTCAAATTCTCTTTGATGGCAGTTCCATTTATATTTTCAACAGGATTTACAGTTGTATTCGATAGAATATCTTTGGTTTTATTTTGTATGCTCGGCGTAACATTTTGTACGATAGGTTCTGTAACATTTAACTGTCCAATGTTTAATGGCTTTTGAGTGGTACTCGGATATTTCCTATAAGCATTAACCAAACCAACGTGTCTTGCAGGAGCCGGTCCTTTGACTGTGTTTCTTATTTTATTCTTTTCTATTACATTTTTAACAACTGAAACGTCCATATCTTCATTAATTTCATCTTCCCCAGCACTAGTATTTCTATACTTTTCTGTTGCAGAGTATCGTGAATTAAATTTCCTTTTTTCAGATGGAGCAACAATAAAATTAGCGGCTTTAGTAGAAGCTGATAATGAGGGCGAATTTGTCAAGTTATCGTTTATTACAGGACCACCTAGTTTTTGACCAAAATATATAAAAGGCGCCATTTCTTCATCGGGAAGTTCTGTTTCTAACGGCCGGAAATGGTTATAAATCTCTTGTGACATAAATAATGTTTGATTTGTTTTATCTTTTTCATGCTCTACTTTAATTAACTTTGTATTCTGAACATCTGTACTGTTAGCTATTGCATTTATTTCTAGTTTTTCTTTCTCTTGTTCTTCAACCTTAGGAGTGGTTTCCACGGCCTTTTCAGTGGTAACGGATACTGCTTCAGTTATTAATGTAGCATTTTCTTTAATTTCATTACTGGACGTTGTTTTGTTGGGAGCTACAGGTGGACTTTGTGTAACGTTATCAGTATCAGAATAATTTAATAAATATAAGCCATGATTGGATTCATCAACTTGGAATTCCTCTTCTGGGTCTAATTCGATACCTTTATCCAATTCCTCTCCTTTCTCTGGTGGGACGTAAATTATAGAACTTTCAGTCTTCGTTTCAGCAGCATTCGTTTTGTTAAATCGTCGATTGTTTAAAAATCCTGCTCTGTTTTTATTATCTTGATATATCCTAGGTATAAATAGATGTCTTATCTCGTGTGGTTTTATATCTTGTCGTGTTTCTTTAACTCCATCATGAGTGATCAGTTTTAAAGTCGGTGCTATGGCTTCATTACTCGAGTTGTCAAACGTTATCCTTCTTACGACACTATTATTTAAGTCACGAATTTCTAATTGAGCGAAGGTGGTGTTGGTTCTGAAATTGAGAAAAATAATAATTTTAAAACATTTGCTTGATAAAATTGTTGATTTTCTTACTGTTTATAATATTTTTTAATAAGTTAAATAAAAAAATAAATAAAATAATAAAATAATATTTATTAGCAAATTTTACATACTTAGTTCACAATTTTGCTCTGCCTTCTGAACTAGGTTAATACCTGTGTCTCAGAAAACAGTGCCTTCCCTTATGAGTTCATACAAGTATTATAAAATACGTAAACAGAATATTCTAGTTACAGATTAATAACAATTAAAGAATAAAAATTACTAGTTAATTATAAATATAATATATATATATATATATGACGATACATGAATTGGACAGGTGGATAAGCGTGAGTATGTGTGTGTGTATGTGTGTGTGTGTGTGTGTGAGAGAGAGTGTGCGTGTGTGTGTATGTGTCAGTGAGTGGAATATTATGATTAATTGTGTTTTTGATTTTGACACCTATTTAATAAAAGTGAAGAGACTTTCAGTTTGGAGATAATCCAGATTTTTGAGCCAGTTGATAATGAATTTTTTAAACCGATTAGTAGTCATATTTATTATTGCGCTTATGTTATTAGTCGGGATTTTATTATATATTCTTGGAGCAATGCAATTTAGCTGTCGTCTTGCAAAACTAGTTTTAGTTATAGGTACAGGGCACCGTAGTTTTCGTTTTCTTGTTCGAGGCAGTTTGTGAGCTATTAAACGGTGATATCTTAGCAGAGCCTTCAGAACATAAATCTTACGAACTGAGAGAACTCCAGTTTGTACATAAACATCCGCTGTCGAGTGCCTGTATGGTAGGTGCATTAGAACTTTTAACACTGCCCGCTGTGCACGTTCAAGTTCAAGCATTATTGTTTTAGGGGCCCCACCCCATGACGTCACACAGTAATTTATTAAGCTCTCACACAGTGCTTTGTATGTTTGAGTAAGCAGTTTCTTATTCGCTACTGATCTCAGTTGCTTGAAAATGTAAATTAGCTTTCTAACTCTATTGCAAACATTGGTGATCTGGTCTTTCCAACACAATGTATCATCCAGAAGAACACCCAAGTATCGTATGCATGAAGCTCTTGTGAGTACTTTACAATTACATTTGCTCAAATACCTCCTATTACATGGAAATGTGTGAAGTTTTATAGATAAACTTGTGGATGGGCCGTAGGTCTTTGTCTTTGTGAAACATAGGTATTTCGTTTTAGAGATATTAAGTGTAAGCAAATTATCTTCAAGCCAGGCTGTGACATTTTGCAGGCCTTTCTCAGCGTTACTGTGGGCTTCTTCCCAATTGTGTCCGCGAAATAACAATACAGTGTCGTCGGCAAACATCTGTATGTCTGTATCGGTAGAAATTACTTCAGGGAGACTATTAATATAGATTAAGAAGAGGGTAGGTCCTAACGTGCTGCCTTGTGGAATACCAAATCTACGTGATGAGGCATCACTTATATCGTTTTTAACCCTCACGTACTGCTCTCTGCAAGACAGATAACTCTGAAACCATTGATGAACATGACCGCGAACACCTAAGCTTTCCAACTTTGATAATAGTATCGGGATAGAAATTGTATCAAAAGCTTTTTTAAAGTCAAGAAATACACCAATAACTTTGTCCCCTTTATCGAGGTATTCATATACTAATGTCGTTAATCTCAATATAGCTTCTTCCGTGGATTTTCCTTTCCGAAATCCATATTGAGAATTTGTTAGTAATTTATTCTTTTCTAGAAAACTTGTTAGGCGATAATTTACTAGTCTTTCCAGAACCTTCGATAGAGTTGGAAGTAACGAAACAGGTCTGTAGTTGGTCACATCTTTTTTGTCCTCTGATTTATAAATAGGCGACACGATGGCTTTTTTAAAAATGTCAGGAAATTGGCCTTGTTCTAAACTCAAATTACACAAGTATTCCAATGGACCAATTAGAAATTCTTTTGCTTCTTTAATAAGCCTACTTGATATACCATCAAGCCCAGGAGCACTAGAAGCCTTTAATTCATTGATAATTTTACCAATTTCGTAGGAATCTGTAGGTACAAAAGACATTGAATGAATCATAGAAGTTGACGATTTAATTTGATTCGCGAGATCGTTTTCAGTCTTATGTAATATTTTTAATATCTCTTCAGCTAAACTCCCACCGACAGTTGTGAAAAAATTATTAATTTTGTTTAAAGACTCTTTAGTGTTAATACCAATCGTAAGAAGCTCCGTGGGTAAGTCATTCTTCACTTTCATATTACATACATCCTTTATAATATTCCATGTTTTCTTAATATCTTTCTCATTGTGTTGTAATTGCATTTGATAGTATTTTTGTTTTAAAGATTTGATTATTTTATTACAAGTGTTTCTATACTTTATATATGCGCTTACTGTTTCAATGTCGCTAGGTCTTAACTTGGCTTTTTTATGCAATTTGTCTCTCTTACGGATTGATCTTACTACTCCTGTTGTTATCCATGGTTTAAGAGGCGCCTTCTTTTTAGACAAATACTTAACCGTAGTGCACTCCTTAATAATTCCACTGATATTGTTTACAAGACACTCAGCACAATGATTAACGTCACGCAAAGAAAAATACTGGGTCCAGTCTATTAAACTAATCTTTTCCAATGCTAATGGGTAATCTAGTACTTGTATTGAAAGATCGGTTTTCAATCTTGCGATCTTGTTGTTTCTTATTTGTAGTAGAATAGGACTGTGATCTGTTAAGGGTGGAAACACCATAGTTTGCCATTCATCAGTCGTTTTAACCATAAAGTGGTCAAGACAATTGTTTAATCTTGTCGGACATGTTACACCCAATTCCAGACCATGAGAAGCTAAAATACACAAGTATTCGTTTAAATGAGCGCTTTGAATGTCGTTACAGATAGTATTAATATTTATATCACCTGTAAAAATTACGTGCTGCTGTTTTATTTCTTTAAGAATTGTATCCAATCGTTCTAAGTACGGTCGTGGATTTGTATAACAAGGTGGTCGATATGAACAGACAATGGAGTATTTATCAATGTTAAGAATCAAGCAATTACCATCCACCATTTCAGGTTCGGCGGAAACAGCTTCTAATGATTTCTTAACATATACTACCACTCCATCATTCTGATTCAAATATTTATTAGTATAATACACATTGTAGTCGATTAAGTTTGGTGGAGGAACACCTTCTTTTGACCAGCACTCAGTAAGAACAATGACCTCCATTTGTATGGGAAGCGTTGTAAGAAAAGCCGTCAATAGATCGAAGTTATGATGTATACTTCGTATGTTTATAGTAATTACATTAAAGAAGTTAGAACCATTCCGTAAAAGTTGTTTGTTCTTGTATATTTCGTCAACTTGGATGCAATTCACTGAAACTGCATCCAAATCAGATATTATAGTGTTAAACGAGTCGAATTTTTCTAGATGTAGTACATTAGTTTCATATTATCATAACCAATTTTTTTTTTTCGATGCTTAATCCTCAATACAAAAAGCTGAAGTTGATCATATTTTAAGAAACACTTTATTAAAGGATTTATACATTCAAATGCTTGACTTTTTTGTGAGCGGTGTTGGATGTGAAGTAGTGTTTTGTATGTGTGGTGATTTATGTATGTAAGTTTGTTGTGATTACGTTTAATATCTACCCAATGCCTAAATATTTGAATACAAGGATATACTGCACCTAATTCTAAGAAAACTTTTAATTAAAAGCCTATAGGCTATTGTTTAATTTGAATGACATTATATTCACACGGAGCCAACAAGAAGCCTTCTAATAACTAGGTAACATGATTCTAATAAGAAAACATACTTGTGTGGTTTATTCGCTATAGTAGCGAGAGTATTGATGTGACTGGCGAGGCGTCCCGTGAGGAGTTGCCGCCGCCTCGCAGCGAGGACTGAGAGGAGTTGCGAGTCCCTCGTCGTGTTCGAACTGCTCTGAGTCGTGCTCCGCCGTACTGAGCCTGCAATGGATGACGTACAATTAGTTTTGTGTGCATTACTGGTATGGGGGAGTTTTCTAGGTCGTGGTACTGTAGATAGTCGAGCTTTGTTCACAAACCGCTTCATAAAATATACTTCTTATAATCTTGCTCGCTTGAAAAATTAACTTAGAATCCTTCGACGAGTCTTAGCGATATTTAATATAACTTTTATATATAACTTTTAGATAAAACAATATTTTTGAAATTATTGATAGTGCTCTATCAAGGTACGATTTTATTATTTATTTGTTTGTATTCAATCACCTTTAATCGCAAACAGGGTTGTATTTTACTAAAGGACCACAGGTCCGCAGGACCGAATCGCAACTAGTATATAGAGTAAAACAAGTCATTTTATTGTTGCAAAGAATACACAAAAGCCATAGCCTTAAACAAACGATTCATTGATTAAAAATATTAAAATTACACAGCAATAATTACATTACCATGTCTGAAGACAACTTTCTCAGCCAGTATTAGACCGGGAGATACTGACACAAAATTTCGAGTCATTTGTAACAGGATGGCGGTTCTACAGGGTTCTTAGTACGCAATGACAAAAAGAAAAATGATGGTGTGAACGCTGGTACCGGCGGCTTAGTCGCGTGGGCGTTAGTCGAACTCGTCGGAAAATAGCGAAAGTCAAACGATTTGTAACAGTATGGCACTTATTTTTCCTGGAAGTTTGAGGATCAAAGAATATAAATACAAAATTTCAAAGATCTAGGTGTTGGAAATCTTCACTTATATAAATTAATACTAAATTAATTTTTCAAGTATGACAGCACTTTTTCCCCCTACTAGAAGTATGGCAAATATAATAATGGTCACATTTTATCAAATACTCTCCAAAAATCCAAATGCAATACTGGTACAAAAAGTTTGGCGAAATAAATTTTTTTTGGCAGATTTTCGGCGGTATGGCGACCATTTGGAATCGTCCGAAAAGTATGGCATGGCGATTTTCGTAAATGGCTGCACGACGATGGTTACCTGTGCAAAAGTTAGCCTGGTACAAATGGTTGAATAATTGTTTTATTTAAATCAACATATTCGCGTCGGTATGGCGGGCTGTAAGTCACACCGGAAAAGTATGGCATGACACTACCGCCTACTTCTTTTTTATGGGCTATCGGTAAATACTAAAATTTTTGTGTTACAAATCGTTTGACTTTCGCTATTTTTCCGACGAGTTCGGCTAACGCCCACGCGACTAAACCACCGATACCGGCGATCACACCATCATTTTTCTTTTTATCATTGCGTACTAAGACCCCTGTAGAACCGCCATCCTGTTACAAATGACTCGAAATTTTGTGTCAGTATCTCCCGGTCTATATGTCACGGCCACACTTTTGTTTCAAGTGAAGGATCATTTGATTGTTAGAATTATTATCTCGTCACGCGAACTGTCGCTTATGTTAGCAAAGTTGCTAAACGGTTTACAAAAGGATTATATGAATTATATCAAAAGATATTGAAACTTTACGAAACTTAATTTTGAATTTATAGAGTAGATTAGAAATTATAAAATTTAAACGGATTTTTAAAGTGATTTATATTATGTCATACGTTAAAAAGTAATAACTTATGAAGTTGTCCGAAAAATTTCTCCGCTTTAAGATAGAATCTTTAGAATTGTATGCATATAAGGTTATTTTTCGTGATTGCTCTGGAGAGCTAGGTACCATAACTTTCAGTATTTTGAGGAATATTTTGCTTCATTTTATTTTATTTATTTTTTTGTATTTTTTTTGTAAATAGCCACATTAGATCGATTAAGAAATAAAAACTTTGCCTTTCTCCATGCAATAAAAACATATTCTAGAATAATATGATTACACACTTCACACCACCCAGTTACACTAATACCAACATGTTACAGGGAAATAATACGCCTATAAATTAAAAAAAAAACTCTTGCACATTTACAAACAGAATTAACAATTCACAATCATTCCCATTGAACAATGCTTGCTGCTAACAAAAACTTTTGGTGCATTGTCTTATATTACTTAACATTTTGTAAACAGTATTTGACATTGGATTTATACGCATTGTTTAAATTTAAACGATGTTTCAATGAGATATTTTGTTACAAGAGAAACAAAATTTTTTGGGACAATTTCATACTGCTACTACTGTTTATTTCATTCAATGTTTTTCTATTCATCGAAATATTTAGAATATTTATAATAGAAAATTTACACTATAAAGATACAAGCTTTCCACCCGCGGCTTCGCCCGCGTAGTCTAAGAAAAACGCGCATAGTTTCCGTTCCCGTGAGATATCCTGGATAAAACCTGTCCTTTGTATCATCAAGCACGGAATTTCCTCCAAATCGGTACAGTAGTTAAGACGTGAAGAAGAGATAGACAGACTGACGAACAGAGTTACATTTGCATTTATAATATTAGTTTACAAGTCCTACGCTTGTTCCTATGGGTATGTAGTCCTAGTTTCATTTATATAGTGAAATAATCCCTAAATAAATACATATAAAAATATATACATACATAAAAAAAATCAATCCATACATACGTATACAAAACAATAATTTAACAAATAACAAGCCTTGATACAAGCTAGTAACTTTAGTTAATATTCACAGAGGAGGTCGCGTGCGAATGCATAGTTGTCCTCATTGTCGGTCGCTGCACGGCTCTATTAGAGATAGGAATGTTGTGTGTCGATAAAATTTGTCGATAGTTTAGTATTTTGTAACATTGTTGCATGTTCATCAATGAACAGGCCAAATAGATAGTTGAAATTTAAAGACAAACAAATTATAAACGGAGAAAAAGAAATTACGTTAGGAATTTGGGTTTTTTACACGTCCTATGCTACATTAATAATATATCAAATATCAGAATACAAGTTTCGTGTCGTAAAATTTGTTATATTTTAACATAACGTTAGATACCTATTTACATAAACTAATAAGAAAATTTTTACAAATATTTAATGAAGAGCAGAGGTCGAAATAATTTTGATAATAAGTCAGCATTCTGTTATTTCTATTATGTCAACTAATTAACTAAGATATAATCAATACTAAAACCATTGAAATGCCATCGCTCTCTACTGGATACAAAAAAATATTCGATTAGAAAATTCATCACGTATTCTATCGACATTGCCTACATCACTAGCTAACGGTCCGCACTACTAGCCAAGCGACCGCTTAAAACGCAACGCGTGCGCAAGTAGATCCCAACCGAAACACGGTTAGCTTTATATAATCTGTTGAATAACATCATTATATATTATTTATTTCTTTTGTTTCAACGCATTAATTTGATTGGAATAATGTTAAGGTTGAGATCAATTAGTTCAGAATATCTTTGTAGTAATCAGCAATTAAAAATTAATGTCCATTCATTTTCGTCATGCAAAATGCAAAGTGCTATTTTTTGTGTTAAAATTTCAAGGTCGCGTCATGGCAATACCGTCACGTCATGGAGTAAGGCGACGATTTTGGTATCTTTGAATCTTGCCAAAGAAGTTTCACTTCTGACACGCTTTTTTAATATTTAGGTGAATTTAAAATCTAGAATGAAACTAAAATCTATTTTATCTAGGTCGATTGTCACGCTAATAGTTAACTCTATTTAAAAAAAACACCAGAACCATAATTTTGTGAAAGTGAAAGTGTTATCACACATGTTGATGTGTTTTGTTGGATGACGGATGTTTGACACGCACTTTGAAATAGTATTATTTAGTAGTGGTTATACAGTTGTAATAGACAAATATTATAATCTATATTTTAATGATTGTATGTATGGTATCACTGGCGTTTAGCTACTATTATGTATTCTGTGGTATCACAGTAAACTGCAATTGTCTTTGCCCTCCTCCTGTCTCTTTGGTTCGCGGTGTATTGTCGTGTGCGCACAATGTTGAATGTAGCTTGTAATAGAGTAATAAAAAAATAAAGTTAATTTATCAGCATCCACAAGTTGTGTTTCATTATACAATTAAGTATTTAAAAATATACAAGTAAGTGTTCTTATATAGTCCGATCGGAGATCGGACTGTTTTACTCGCTAAATACTTAGATAAATTTTCATTTAAAATATTGGTAACAATAAATCATTCAATCCTTATTTCTAAAAGAAGTTTTCACCTTCCTACAAGGGAAAAACTATCTATTCGATTGCTGTGGTCTGATTGTAGTAGTAGTGTTTGTCGATCTAACTTCTAAGTCATTGTTTTGTTAAAACGAAAAACGCAGGTTCGAAACGCAATGTTTTTCTGTTCAATAGAATTTTCAAATATAATATTATATGTGATGCCTATTTAAATTTTCCAAACTAAAATATAATTTAAAAGCCATGCAACAAGTTCCGTTTGTATGAGTCCTAAAAAGAGTTGCACAACGATACAATATGGTATGAATGGGAATTCTCTTTGAATACTAATTGTGTTTCTGCATTGTTTAACAGTCTATTGACTGATAGTTTAGGAGCTGGTGATGGAATATGCTACTATTTTATTTTTATAGAAAATATTTATAATGTGGTCCTTTTGTGTGCTTATGGCATCTGTGAAATGCCAAATTATATGGTAATGGTATAAGTACGTACCTAACGTTGAAAATCTTCACGTGCAAAACTTTTTTTTTCAAATTCAAATAGAGTGCAAATTGAAACTCTTCCTTTACCATCTTTCATATTTCATTTAGCAGAATTAATGTTTTTTGTTGTTAAAATAGCACTGCCACACATAATGTGTGTATGTCGCTTGATAAAGCCAGTATCGACTCTTCAACTTTAAACTAGAAAATGAAAATAACGTTTGCATGTCTCATTTTGCGTTATTTTTATCCTCGAATGACTAAGTATATCAAGTTAAATCATATTGCACGCCTCATAAGCGAAGCGTTGAGGTGGGTACTACTGTCACTTCGCGCAAAACATCTGATTTTTCAAACTTAAAATGTCTTTATGTATCATACATTGCACTTGTAAGATAATACATACACACACATATTAAGAAAAAACACTATTTTTAACATTCATGATATTTTTGATGTCATTTTTGTTATTTAAACTAGTTAAAAAACAGTTTAAAAAAGTTCTGTCTTGGACGTCCGTGTGTCTGTATGTGCGGATCCTTTTTCTTGTTAACACGATAGCGACCGAAATACTTTACTAATCGAGTCTTTTTTTTTCTCTTACGCTTGAGTATGCTCAGGAATAGAACCCTTTCATTTTTCAGGATCTGATTCGATGTGGTTTAATTGTTATTAAATAAACAAAAATAATAATTAATAAATATTTATTAAAAAAAATTATGAGGCGTGCACTTTTGGATTTTCCAAATTATTAAGTGGACCTATGCCAATCTCCATACTCCAGACAGTGTGCAATCAATTAATTTATGGGCCAAATTCAATTATTTTGAACAAGAATCCACTAATTATATTGGTTATTAGTCCCCAGTCCTGTGCGGTATGAGGTCATGCATTTTGTGTATATGGCCTATTTTTTAATATCCATCCGGAATCAAACCCGTTTTCTACTCATAAAAAATTTCCAGCTTAAAATTTTTAACATTATTTTTATTTATTTTTTTTACTTAGAATATACCTACTTTGATATGCACATTACAAAAACAGTTACCAGTACCAGTAGTACATTACATAACTAGAAAGTTCTAACAGTTACATCACTAAGTGTCTAGCCCTTCAAGACCTCGCCTACAAAAGCCTTACTCATTCTAGTACTGACCTGAATCTAAAATAAATACTGACTCAGAATAAAAATACTTCGAATAGATATAATTATGAATTACTTCATGCCATAGTATGGACTTTTAAGGTCCTGAACTCTAGGGTCAGATTGTTATCTTACTGTCTGTCTGTCAGACGAACTAACTTTATAAGTAATAAATCTTGCAAAAAATTAAATAAAAAATATTTTTTACTAACCATTGCATGGGAAATAAGACGGTATTCTGCTGTATAAAAACAATGGATATATTAATTATTTTCTAATTAAACATAAATCATAATAATGTTATTACATATATAGTGTCATCAGGAATGGTTAATGTCTCCACTTAAAATTAAAAAAAATCGACAATAAATTAAACAGGGTTGTTACTTGAACTGAAGACATGCCGAAAATTTTAACTAGAAGAATTTAAATACTTAAGGGCCGATTCTTCAATTATTCGTCGAATAATGTATAAAACTACCATTTTAAAAACGTATTCTAATTGCCCGTATTTGACAGTTTAAGTGACATTTTAATATTATCGTGTTAATACTTTATTGGACGGATAAGTTTTATCCAAGCATTGAAAAATCGGCCCTAAATCATATAAATAATAATTGCAAAACTTATATTAAACTGTACTGAGTCATTTTATCGCGCAGTTCTTGACATAGATGTGTGAGATTTTTTGTTAAAACAACCTGTAAAAGGTAGGTACTATGCGTCAACGCAATACATTTCGGAGAATAGTTTGAACACAACGATATATACGAACATAATTTTATATGGTACCATTTATAATAAATAGTTAGACACGATAATATTTTTCGTCACATCAGCGAAAAAAACATTTTGATTTTTTTTTCAAATTTCGGGTCATTTGTAACAGGATGGCGGTTCTACAGGGGTCTTAGTACGCAATGACAAAAAGAAAAATGATGGTCAGAACGCTGATACCGGATACCTTAAGATACTGTAATATAAAATATTACAGTAATATCTTAAGATAAAATATTATAGTATCTTCACCGTGTGTGACGCGCTTAATTCTTTTCATAAGCTATATCACTGCCAAGCATCATCAAAATCCGTTTTTTTGTGAAATAGTAAAAAACATACATCGAACCCCAACTTTCGCATTTATATTATTAGTAGGATTTACATGACGTTTCAAAAGTGCTTCTTGAAGAAGTCTAATTGAATAAATAAATGTTTGAGTTTGAGTTTGAGTTTACATACAGGTATCCTAGTTCCTGATTCGTTATGCGATGACCTAAGCTTATCGTTATTTTATAAACAATACGTGCCTTATCACGAACGTGGTATTACAAATATTTACCTTGTTCACGTTTCCTTTATTATATTGCTTTTAAATTAATATTTTCTTTTAAAGTCACGTATGGAATTTTATACAATTTATACAAAATTCTTTAAAAAGGACCTTTTTCAGTAACATTATTGTGGAAAATCTTAATAGATAACTATTAAAAGCATGAACTTAGATGTTTAAAAAATACTGGAGATAGCAAATTTTGCTGAGAGCAAACATTTTTTTTTTTCATTTCTTGGTTTTCAATTTTCATAGAAGATCAGACAAAAGTATACAAAAAACAACCACAATCGTCATGATTTTTCGCTCATTCCTTTTTTTTAATACATTACAATATTTTCGAAAATTCACTTGCCAAGACCGGGAATTAAACTTACTAAAAATTTAAAACATTCAAACGTACAATATTCTAGAAGGTTCTATCCATAGAGCATAAATCACACCAGATTATACTCCTACTGATGCAAGATAACTAAAACATGAGATTATCAATCCAAGAAAGAGGATTTTATCAATTCGTACTGCACCATCAGCTGTAAACAATAATTATATTATTGCCAAGGAATTTTTATGATCAGGCTTTCGACTTTTGAATATGAAAATAGCAATTTGTTTTGCATCTTCGATTAATTCTGATTGCAATGTTTATTGTTTATTGCAATCTATACTGTTGAAGACTATCAAAAGCATTGAAAAATGACTTAAATAATAAGTTTTTTTATCAGTTTCATTTGTGTAGAGAAAATCATCTTATTCTAGTAATGTTATAAATAACCTAATTAATGTAATAATTGTGAATGTTTGTGTGTAGAGTTGATTATTACTCGTCACTCAATAAAAGCTTATAGTATTTAATTTGAAGATTTTTGGATAACCAAATAGTCTACTTATTACGGAAATACCACGTGATACTAGCTGTGCTCCGCGGTTTTACCCGAAGTGCTCCGCTCCTGTTGGTCTTAGCGAGATAATAAAAAGCCTATCGCCTTCCTCGATGAATGAATTTTTCAAATCG
Organism: Colias philodice; assembly: GCF_061535455.1. Classification (NCBI taxonomy): domain Eukaryota; kingdom Metazoa; phylum Arthropoda; class Insecta; order Lepidoptera; family Pieridae; genus Colias; species Colias philodice. The sequence continues at coordinate 12,519,970 of NC_143096.1, forward strand.
GACCACGAGATTAGCGCATTCAAACAATCAAACAAACAAACAAACTCTTCAGCTTTATAATATTAGTATAGATATCATGTTATATTAAATGTTAAATTACTTATGTTAATTTTTTGTAAAGAATATCTAACGCGTGTTTCAAAGAACCTACCGAATTGATAACCTCTATGAAACCAGTAGGGTCACGTATCATTATGCAGTACTGTAGGTATATCTCACAATCTGAATGCATAGAGATTATCATACATGCATTCAAGGGCTTAACCTCACGGCTGAAGATGGCATTTTGGTTTCTTGGCAGGTGAAGGTCCTTGTGCTGTGGGAATACGGGTGATAATTGAATGTGGGTAAGTCGTGTGGGTTGTTAACAAAAATATGAGCGAGGAAATAATTGTGTGATGAATTATTTTGGTCGATGTCGTGAGTCAAATTTGTATAAGTTGAGAATTAAATACTTTTATTTGAAAAAAAAATTTTAGTATATATATTAAATAAATTATCATAAATATATTTATTTAATACTGAACAATATTTAAATTATTAACACATATATTAAGTACCTACATATTACGTTTTAATTATAGTAAAAAATTATAGCACAGTATTTGTGGTATGATCTTCCATGGCTCTTAAAGTTTATCAATGAAAAATATCTGCTAAATTTAGCCTCCAATTATTACCACATGAAGGGAAGAAGGACAAACACACAAATCATACAGCAACAGGGACATTTCGATTATTGTATAATTACAAAAGGCATTCACATAGCAAATTACACATAATATTTCCGTCGCTTACCATTAATTTGTCGTGTACGGAAGTCATATAGCCTTCGTGAAACTGTAATTATTATCATTTACATTGAGTTATGACATGATATATAACCAATGTTTTTATATGAAATCACTTGTATAAAAAATTCGATACTATCAAAAGACCAAATTGACCTCTGTTTTATAAGACGGTATGTGGTTAAGAGGGTTCAAGTTATTTTTGATTGAATAATCTTGAAGGCTTATAGCAAGTTAAATTGACCTCTTGTTACTCTACGCAAATGTTATAGCGTTATTGTATACGTAGTATATTATTATTAGTCTGTGGTTATAGAGATCAAATGTCGATAACTATCAATGAAACTATCGATAAAACACGAGTTTTTTATCCCATCACGATTTCCCATTCGTATTATTAACACATAATATATTTACTCATTAAATTCTAATATTTGTTATAACCGCTCGCGCTGTTTTTCACATCAGCATGTGTGTGTGTTTGTTACTCTTTCACGCAAATACTACTGAACCGATTACAATGAAATTTAGCACACATATAGAGGGTAACTTGGATTAACACATAGGATAGGTTTCATCCCGGAAATCCCACGGGAACGGGAACTATGCAAGTTTTCTTTCAAAACGCGGGCGAAGCCGCGGGCGGAAAGCTAGTAAGTATATAACAATTCAAAGATTTAAAAGTGATTATTTCCCGTTTGTGTGTACCCACAGTGCGTACCTATTAAATAGTGCATCTCACCATTTATTCATATATCAGCAACATTTGTCCAAATATCTTAGGATACTCTGAACTCTCGACTTCAATCACAAATAGAAAGTACATTCCTTAACCACATTAACTTAACCACTTAACAAAAACAGTAATTTTCATAACAGAAGAGACAATAGCGTGATCACTAAGATATATCTATACACGCAAAGCGATCGCTCTTGTTATTTACTAACTGTGCCGCGCGGTTTTACCCGCTTGGTCTAAAACTTAACAAATACACTGAAACCTTCCTCGAGAACCGTTCTATCTATTAAAAAAACCCATCAAAATATGTTGCGTAATTTTAAAGATCTAAGCGTAAGGACTATAAACGTTCCTCTTAAACTAAGTTTTAAATCACTATATCAATTAAAAACCGCATCAAAATCCGTTGCGTAGTTCTGATATAAGATACAGAACAAGTACATAAGACTTTGTATTATATTATGTTTGTATTAACAAAGGAATCCGACCTTGCAGATTTAAATGTAACGTGGTCTATTTGCATAGATTATCTGAACAATATTTTGGTATTTGGCGCATTCCTTAGCACCTGCAATCAGTTGTTTTAGTTATCCAATACGTAATAGATTTAACAATGCGATTCTAGAATAATCGATTGATAAGAGAGACAAAAACTATCGCTATTTTATACATTACTAGCTTTGCGGCCGCGGCCTCGCGCGCGTTTTCAAAGAAAAACCCGCATAGTTCCCGTTCCCGTGGGATTTCCGGGACAAAACTATCCTATACGTTAATCTAAGTTTCCCTCTATATGTGTGCTAAATTTTATTGTAATCGGTTCAGTAGTATTTGCGTGAAAGTGTAACAAAATACATCCATCTCACAAATTTATTCGCATTTTTATAAGTAGGAATTAGGACCTTTGACATTGTTGTTTTATAAATTTTCCATATGTGTGTATTTTTATATTATATCATATTATTATTTTTTAATCAAACTGCTATTCATAAATCTTTCTTATCTACACTTATATAAATTTGAATAAAATTGAGTAGTTTTCCGAGCTTTAATACAGATATCAACACTTTAAGTGGTAATAAATAAATTAAAAAATAATTTAAAAACATTTGAATAATTACGAACTAAAAGCTCTTCTTGGCTACTTTTGAGGAAAAACGTTCTGTTTAATAGAATTAACGAATTGGCATTGCGCCTAATACGCATTTCATCCTTACTACAATAAGTTTCATATCTTAAGGACTTTACAGGTCAGTAAATCTAGTATTTTATTGTTTAATGTTGTTTTATTATCTGCAAGGCTTGTTTATTTTTTATTCTGTGATAAAGATAGAATATAAACAATGTACTACAATGTGTTATTTATTTTTCAGGAATAAAAGTTTACACTGTAAATATACAGCAGAAATAAATATTACTCTTTACTACGCTACGTTAACAATTTGCCTCATTAAAACAACAATACAGACTAGTAGACTACAGGCTCATGTTGAAAAATTTATGGGACATTTGAACCACCAGGTGACCTATCTGGAACGATATAAGAGCATAAAATAATAAGATTCCTGTCCACCTGAGTGCAGATGAGAATTCGAAAGTACAGGTAGAGATTTTGTACGCCGCCGTTGCGGAATAATGGATTAAAAGCAGTATTGGAACAGTATGACACAGATGCCGTACAAAATCAAATGGCAAAATTTACCCCGGCAATTGTCAGAAAATAAAAATAAATTCCGACTTTGTGGACCACCATTTATCATCTTAATTATGAAATTGAAATAGCATCTAATGAAACCAGAACGATAAAAAATTGCGTAGGTTGCACATATTTCATATAATAAGGAAATAAAACTCATTAAAAATCATATTAATTAAGTTTGAGATTTGGTAAAAATCGACAAGAGATCGTGTCACCTTGAGTCGTGGTTGACTAGATTAACAGGTTTTGACTGATGACCCACATTTATGTATTGAATAAATGAATAGATATAATATGTTATATGTTAATAAGTTATTGTCCAAGTGTAACACGGGTGTGGGTGGACACTGGACGGGGCGAGTGATAGAGCCTTCATTCCTGGACGAATTGTAAGGGCGTGGTGACAAGGTGGTTCTTCGCGCATAAGTATGTTAGCGTTTGAAATAAATATCAGCTAAGATCACCTTTACATATTCTAAATCTATATTTATGATAGTATGATATTATATGTATTTTGATTCGTATAAATTATGCTAGCAAGGTTAGTTAGACTTCATATTTGAGATTTGAGCTTTGTTAGCAACAAAAAGAGCAGATAACATTATGTCCTCTAAAACATAATATGTGTCTTAATAATATCTTACAATAGAAAGAAGAAATGTATATATTATTATTATTATATTATTTGTAAGTTAAAGATAATCTATAGGTACTTAACAATATTATAAAGCTGAAGAGTTTGTTTGTTTGAACGCGCTAATCTCAGGAACTACGCGTCATTATCTCATTTATCGAGGAATGGCTATACATATTTCATCACACTAAGACCAACAGAAGCGGAGATACGCGAGTGAAACCGCGGGCGCTGCTAGTAATTACTATAAGTTAAAATAACCTTAGATTATTTTTCCGACCCAAATATCGACCAATAGAATTGCACCATTCGACGTCACGTGGTACAACCTACATGGTATTATACTGATAATTTTTTGAAAATTTTCTCTGGTCGTTGACGTCAAACTGACAGGTTCAATTCAATTGTGAAATTATTGGCCGACATTTGGGACGGAAAAATAATCTCCCGAATACCACACGAGCTTCAAAATTATCTGGCATTTCCCTCAAGGTTCCCTGCAAACAAATAAAGTCGTCAAGTTTTTCAGGAAAAATCACTCGCGCTTCGCGCTCGTGATTCTTTAACCTTGACTAAAAACTTGACTCCTTCATTTGTTTGCAACGAACCTATCGGAAAATACCCGATAATTTTGAAGCTCTTGTGGTATTATAAGTGATTATTATACGACGACTATTAGAAAATTCTAGTAGTTCAACGAGTTATTCGAAAATCGAAGATCAATATATTTCGATTTTCAATAAACAATATAGTTCTCAATGTTATTCAAATACATTAGCATATAATCATTCAACATAACAATGGAATGTAACGGACAGATGGAGTGATTGATTATTTCAATGTTTTTGAAATATTTTTTCTATAGTGAGAATACGGCTAAACAAATACTAATTTTTTTTGGTGCTTAAATCACAATGGTTAGATCTTATAATATGGGCGTTGGTACATGCATTTTTTGTTGTAACGAATGTGGGTTGCAAAGAAATATACCTACCTATCGCTCTAAGAATTTTTTCATTGATACGTTTTTTATTAAATTTAAAATTACAAAAGTATTATAATATGTACATAGATATTATATCCAATTAAGTTTAGTATTTAAATGATAAAGATGTAAGAAACGTTTATATTTTGATATCATTATGTTTTAAAAAATAGCTAAACCGCCTTCACATGGTCAGAACTGGACAAAATTTAAATGAAAGGCACTTTTCAAAGAATAAAGAATCATCAAAATCGGTTCACCCAGTCGAAAGTTATTAGCTGAAAAACCGAAAAAATAGAGTAGAATGGAGTATCTACATCTTCCTTTTTTTGAAGTCGGTTGAAAAGCCAAACAAACATTGACATTTCCGCAATAATTTTCTATTTCTAATCACACGTGACCTATTCATAAATTTACACAGAAAATTTACTAAATTGCATCTTATTTTAAAATGAATTATTTAAAGGTCTACTGGAATAAATTAAAATGACTCATTGTGACATTTTGTATAAAGCCTTATATGGATTTTTTGAATGTTTTAAGGGCTTGGTCTAGTAGTGCAAACAAATGCATCCTGTCATCCAATATGTAAATAATACAAATGTACTAAGGGAAAGTTGCTCCACTTAATTTTTAAAAATTAAATCATTCGTATAATTTAATATTCGTAATAAGTACCAAAAATGACAATTTGAAACAATTTTCGTGAAAATTACACCGGGTGATTTTTTTTTATCAGTACACAAAATTTGCGAATACTTTCTATTGATATCTTCAACTTCATGTTTATATAACTGATCAACTTTTACAAAGAAATTTGGACGAAATATAAAAAAAATAAGCTTTCCATACAAAATGCATAACTCTATACATTTTTTTCGACCTAAGTTTCTTAGTGAAAGTTGTTCAGTTTAACTAATAAAACGGATAAACAAATTTTGTATTTAATAAAAAAAATGTAATGTTTGTGTTAAAAAATTATAAAATAGAAAAATACGCAAATGAAAACAAAAGATATTTATTTCTGACTAGCTTCCGCCCGCGACTCCGTCCGCGCGGATGTCAGTCTTCGCGTCTTCTACAGATTTATTATATTATGTATAATATATAGATTTATATTGATAAACCTAATAAATCTTTTGCTAGCATTCTGATGCTTTATCGGTTGCACTGGATTTATCTCTTTTTTTTTCAATCGCTTGAATGATATAGGATGGGTCCTTGATGGGCATCGAATGCTGAAGTCTCGAATCAATCAATTCTGACAGTAGGCAATTTATGTAAAATCCAATAATGGTCCATCATTTTATTTTGCCTAAACGTTACATACTTTTTTATATATTCTATTTTATATATTCTATTTTTAACGAATGATTCACTCCAGTCCAAACAGCAAATAAGCAGACTTCTGCTTCTGCAACGTTTAGTTGTCCCTGAATTTGGAAAAAATAGTCATGATTCTTATCTATGACAAAAGTGTTATTTTTTGCATTGTATTTCAAATATTAAATTTTTTTTTAACCGCATCTTCCGCATTCATGTCTTTTGCCGGAATTAGACATTTAACTTCTACTAGTCCCATTTTCCCTTTTTGATATGGGAGTGTATAAAGTAAATTTTTTAGATATTTCTCGTTATACTTTTAAAAAGTTATTATTGTCATTTTGCTCATTAGGTAAAGTACCTAATTTCGATATCAGTTTTAAGTTTTTTGATACCTGCAATAATAACGTCATAATCGCCTGCACATACTTATCGATTACACCCTGTATACAATCCACCATCCACATTCATAATGTTTTCCTGTCCTCCTCTCCTTTACGCTGTTTACCGATACATTTTAAATGAGTAAATCTGCTACCACTGAAGGATGTTTCATTGTGATCAGCAAATTTTCACCACTGTTGTCGATTATTTGTTTTTCATTTTTAATCAGCAATTGGGAATCATCATTTTTTGTTTTTTGCAGATTGGTGATGTACCCTAACAATACGTCGAAAAGGGAAAGCATCAACGAATTATCGTTTTCGTCCTCTTTTTTTATTCTTCGCGTCTCTGTTACTTCTGTTTGTTTAGTTCTCAACCTCACTGAATTTTGATGATGTGATGATAATCCATTCGTTTTAATATTGGTACTTAGAGTTTTTTGGTAGTTTTGTAGTTAGACTAAACTAGAAATGGTGGACTAAATTTGTCAGCGCGTCTGTAAGATCAGAATATAAAACCAACATCCTGTATTTAAGTTACAAAATTAATAATCAAACAACATGCCGCTACGTTGAAAATGACTAGAAGAAAAAATTAAAACACCTCGGATCAATTTTGGAGTAAACAAATCATTTTCCCCGTATGGGGATTTCCCCGGATGAACTTGGGAAGTTCAAGTTCTCAATACAAGTTTATATTATATTTCGTATTTCTCAAACGAAAAATAAACATTTTTGGAACTTCAAAAAAATTATATTATAAGAAAATTTATGAGCTTACTTTAGTTTTAAAGAAATATACATCCCTTTACTGACACCCCGTAAAATAAAGAAATTGTTGCCAATCACCTTTGCAATCTATTTGGTTTCATTAACTTTATGTTCGAAGATAATTTTTTTTCTAGTAGTTACACGCGTATTTTTTTCGATTATTTTCCATATCGAAATCAAATGTTTAAAAATACGAATATTTGCACAAAACTAAGATAAAAATAATCAATTAACAAAAATAATAAATTTAATGAAGTAGAGCAACTTTCACTTCGGTATGAAGGAAAATCGAGCGTAGAGCACACGTCAGAACGCTCCGGCCCAAGGAGCGCGACTAAAGAAATTCGCTAGGATTTTTCCTTATTATTTTAAATATTTTTTTAATATTTAAAGAATTATCAAAATTCAAAAAAAATTTTTTTTAAAGGATTAATACTCATTGGTCTTCAACCAACTCGAATAAATTAATGGAAAAAATAACTTTTAGCAGTATTTATCAATCGATTTTGTAAGGCAAAAAATGGGAAATTTAATGAATTTATAACGCTCTAATTAAGAAAATCATAAGTTTTTCGGCAATTGTATTCAGCAGTTTTTAATAACGACTATATAAGGATAATAATGCGCTGATCAGATTATGTAAATTGTAATCGGTTGCAACGTAGTGAGTGCACAAACTTAGCTCGAAATGATTTTGGGGGAAAGAGACTTATCTTGAAGGCCTGATTAAGGTAACATAAAGTAACTTTATAAATGTGAAAAAATTCATGCGCATTGCGTATATAACACTAATTGATAAACAAGAAAAAAAAATTCAGTTTATCATTTCATTAGCCGGGTAAAAATTGTCAAATAACTTGTTGAAAACGCAATTTTGCTAGACTGCAGCCTTAATACAAGTTTTGTTTACAAGATTCAGGTATGTACATAAATAAGTAGGTCAGTATGCACATGTATCAATAGGTAATAGCTAATCTACCTATATATATTTTAAACTGGTTTCTAAAATATATCATTTTCCATAATGAATTTTTAAGTATGAAGAATTAGTTTTTGGACATGTTTTAATCGTCACTGAGTTTAATAATTATCTTTTCAACCGACTGCAAAAAAGGAGATTCTCAATTCGACTGTATTTATTTTTTAGGTTTGTTACCTCAGAACTTTCGTCTGGTGAACCGATTTTGATGATTCATTTTTTTAAAGCTAGTCTTCCTGTCTCATTTATATTTATTAAAAAATAATACAGATGGCAAATAAAAGTATGTCTCTCTGAAGTATTTAGCAACATATTTGTACATGAAATCATCTAATTAAATCGTCGAAGGTTAGAACAACAATCACTCCGCTGAGCAAGTGACAATACACTGGCTTGACTTGTATATCGGGATGTTTTGAAATGATAGTCTTGACATTATTGTTAATATCAATAATATTTTTAAATCAATATCTGCTCCACTGCAGTAATCGATAATTTATAACTAAGTATGTGCTAGTGAAACATAATCCTGAAGAGATTATCGCTTGGACTTCGCAAATTATTTCACTATTAGGTATTACGCGATCCCTGGATGCTATAAGCTATACTATATAATGTACCGCGGGCGAAACCGAGGCATACAGCTAGTGACAAGACAACATAGTATAAAAAGAAAGTCGCTTTCCACCGTCCATGTGTCTGTATGCCTAGATCTTTTAAAACTGCTCAACAGAATTTGATTTTTTTTTAAAGTAATAAATACCTCATCAAGAGGAAGTTTTAGTAAACATATATATGTATACTTTGTTAGCTTTTATACAAAGCAGGAGAAGCTACAGCCGGAAAACTACCACAGTATAAAGAAATTCCATACCTACAAGTACCATTGTCGTACTTTTTTTCGTTTTACCTCAAAATGTATGAAGTCATTATGATACCTTCTGCAGTACATCCTACTAAGATATCATCAATTTTCCTTGAACTGTGCCACCTAGCGGCAATAATTGACCGCATCCTTAGTAATCAATGTTTTTTCGACTGTTGCAGTTTTTATTATCTTTATGATTTTAAGTCACTGTAATATTTTTTATTTCATTGTTATAAAATCGCTTGTAAACGCAGATTGCATAGAATATAGATAATTATTAGACACTCTTTAAAATTAGGTTTTATTATGTAAATAAGTGATGACTTTTTTATTGAAATTGATGGTTTATACATCTGATTCGATATTTCGGCAATCGATAAAATATTTCAACACATACCTACATTTTATTTCAATATTATTCATGGGTATATACGTAAGAAATTAATTACTGCGAAAGTATATTATGTTTTGTTTTATATATGCATGACACAAACTATATAGGATTCCTACTGAATAATCGAACAAAAAATATCATAAGTATCATGACAGCATGATTTCGCACATTAATTCAATATTTGATATCCTTTTAAATATATAAACACGAAATTTAAACATCTGTATGGATACTAGGTTAGTACTCAGTTAAAAAAATCATTCTACACACAACAAAATTAAACTCATATAAAAATAGAATTATTTTCCACTCATTCCCATTGTAAAACTATTCATGAGGCTCTTGTAATTCGTGTAACAAACTGCTGTCGTCATTTACCGACATAATAGTAACGTGTTTATGTCAAGTGTCGATACAGGGATTGATGTTTAAAGGGATCGGTTGTTAGGGTACGTTCATTGGGTGTAATGGCGATTTTTGAGTTATTTTTTAGTTTATAAGATTTGAATTTATAACAGAAGTTGGTGTATGTAATACACTGTATATTGCTTATTTCTTATTATATTGTTTTCTGTGATTGTAGTAGATTTACGTACATACCCACGTTCAGATTACTACATATACTAGAACCTGATCGAAAAATCTACAAAACTTGATTTGACAGACTAGGTATAGTCTAATTTTTAAAGCAAGTTATCATACGCGTATTTGTTCATAAATTATGACCTGATGATTTACATCATCATTTTCAGACAACATTAAACCCTATAATGAACCATGTAATAGTTACACAGGTACAAGATTTTTCTTTTACAAGATTTTAAAAAATCGCTCTCGCTACCGCGTATGCCTCGCTGTATTTATAACCGTAGCCTTAGTGGCGCCTAGCCAAGCCCTTCCAAGAAGTAAATGAGGAAAATACTGGATCGTGTAAATTGTTTATCCATTTAGGGTTCAGTTGTAAAGCTAGATCAAGAATATATAACCAAATATATAGCAAAAGATATGTTTTTCATATGGTGTCGTTCGCGCATAGGCGGAAAACCTTGGTTCGAATGTAGGAAGACCAAATGTGTTGTTGAAATTAAAATAAAGGGTCATATAAACTTACTGACTTGAAATTGTTGTCCCATACATAAGAGTGGTTCATGTTTTTTCTTTTTGATTGGACAATGCAGAGACTTTTTAGTAGTTCCAAAGAGGAACTCACAGTTCATGATTTATCAAACACAACATAATATAATGTACTGTAAAAATATAATTGTAACCAATATGTAAAGAATTTTTTTTAAGTATCGGTAGATTTTAAGAGGACATTCTTTCGAAAATATATAACGCAATAAATTGAAAATTACAATTAGGCTTCTTTTATTAAGGTACCTACCTAAAAATAATAACAATAGATATTAACAGTTTTTTATCAAATCTTCCGCAAAAAATATCTTCGCCCCGGAAAGTCGGAAGACGCGGGTTTGAATCCCGCCTCGTGATCGAATTTTTCTATTCTTTAAAAAGTTTGTAGATATCATTAAACAACACATTATAGCAATCCCCTCAATTCTGCAAGTCGGTTACTGCACATAGCAATCAATCAGGACTTATCTCTGAACGTGAGGAAAAATAATGTCGCAGCTACTTCTGAGCTACTTCTTCATACTACAGCTACTTCTTCATATATCAAACGCGTGGGAACGGTGACGGTTTGTATTACGTGGTGACGTTTTTGTAAATACTTGTGTATTGTGAAGAAAAGTTAACATTTTCACAGTTCCTTTTGTTAAAAGTTCAACTATTGGACTTATATTTGGTATACGAATCAGCATGTGGCGATTCGAAGTTCGTACTGGTTTTCAACACGATTATAAATCTGAAGAGTTAGTTTGTTTGGTCTAGTCCGATTTGAAAAATTCTCTCGGTGTTAGATAGCCCATTTATCGAGGAAGGCTATAGGCTATATTATATCATCACGCTATGACAACAGGAGCGGAGCACTGGGTAAAACCGCGGGACACAGCTAGTACATACATAAATACCACAAATCCCACATGCAATTAACCTATAGAATGTGATTTCAATGTAATTCACGGTCCAATTTCAACTAAAACCGGATGTTATGGACAGACAGAATGGCCGCTAGCAATCATCACGCATTCATGTGACAGCTACAATTGCATGTCACTTGTAAATTGTAATCATAACCGGTTTGACGGGAATCAAAAATAATTGAACAAAAAAATTACCGACCGAATTGATAACCTCCTCCTTTTTTTAAGTCGGTTAAAAAGTAAGAAATTATAAACTTTATCTCGATGTCATGTGTGACTTGTGTGAGCCTTTCTTTCAACGTATATAAGACGAAAAGAAAACAAATAATTTTAACTTATTTTGCTTTAAAAATCTAAAATATGCGAAATGTCTTTCATTTTACCGTGTTTAGAAAAAAAAAAGTAGTGAATTCTCGAAAATATTTAAAAAGTAACATATTAAATTAAGGTATCTTATAATTATTATGACATAATCCGCATAAGAGAACGTCAGATTACACCAATATAGTTCAACAATTCACCAAAATCTCATCCGCACAAAGCCAAATTGCTATCAAATTAACCATTACTTTACGTCACCTGTATTTAACAGATAAAAAAGATTGCGTCACAGATACTCCAACAATGCACAGATTATATAAACGAAGATTTAGCGAAAGCCCGCCATTTTCACGCTATCAAAGAAAACCCGCCAAAACCGCAACTAATGCGATTTTTAAATGAGGAACACTAGAGAGGTCATCGTAATGCAAATTATATTTTACCTGTGAAATAGTTTTGACATTTCGATTGCTTGCATTGAACTCTATATTGTTTATGGTTTTCATTGTAACCTCGGTTAATAACTTTTAATGTTTATGCAGATAGCACTCTATTATGTAGTTTCATACTAGATTTCGAGATTGGATAACAGTCGATGTGAAGCAATGATAATTATTATTATTAATGGGTCAGAAGATTATTCGGTTGTAATAAATAAGATTGCAACTTGTATTGGGGCTAATGGCGGACTAGTCTAGTTCAAACTCAAGGATATCTAAATTCTAAATATTATAAAACAAAGTCCTCCGCCGCGTCTGTCTGTTGGTTTGTCTGTCGGTCTGTTCGTGATAAACTGTAAAACTAATGAACCGATTTTCATTATGTTTTCACCAAAACATGATGAAAAGTGAAAACATTTTTTTTTTTGGTGAAATTTGGTGAAAACATGTCCAAGATGTCGGTAGAAATTTTTAATTTAAATACGGCCATCTATTTCAAATATCAAATTGAAACAGATTTTATTGCTATATTATAATTTATAATGTAAAATGAACTAATGTAAATAATATATTGCTTAAATAATAACTCACGTGAATTAGTTTAAATTATAAAATTTAAATATTTGTATGCTAATTGTTGGCGAATTGTGCGGATGTGAAATTTATTATAACTTTGCTTTGTAACCACAATTCATACAAATAAATCATTTCATTTCATTTCATTTTATTTCATTTCATTTCAGAAATACAGATCAAATAACTAATTTTTTTAGGTACCTAATACAATTTAGAATAATACTTAGTACGTACGGACGTCTTGAAATCCCTCGTTACCTGTAACAAAAAGAAAAATTCATATTTTAGAAAAATAAATGTTTATGTGTATGATTATAATATATTGAAGCATCTATGTACATATATGTAAAGTTATTGTTACCCTAAAGTACATAAAACTTAACCAAAAATTAATACGTATAACTATTAACTCGTTAAAACGTCATCAAAATTTGCATATCAATTTCCGATACACCATATAGATAAACAACAACGATATCTATTTTTAACATTCATTCAGTTACCAATACACAATGCTCTTATTTCAAATCACATTAACATGCGCCTGCGCACCTAAGTGACGATTGTTCAATATCCATGGAATTTGTATGCAACACATATGTATTTTTATTCATAGTATGTGCAAAACGTTTTACTAATTCCAAACGCCCTTCCCACAGTATATTATCTATCGAATAAACTGCATTGCAACAATGTTTTGATAACATATTTTCCTTGAAACTACACAAAAAAGAATAAAATAAAAAGAGAGTATGTGCGGAGCACACGTGTCAGAAGTGAAACTTCATTGAAAAGATTCAAAGATACCAAAATAGTCGCCTTACTACATGACGTGACGGTATTGCCTAGACGCGACCTTTAAATTTTAGCCTCAAGGTGCCTAAAAAAGTTTCACTTCAAAAACTTTGAATATTACTTTAAAAGTTGTAATATATTATAATCAAATAGTATTTAAATTATTAATATACAATTTCAAGTCAAATAAAAAATATTTGTATTTATATTATTTTACCAAAAAAAAATGTAAAAAAATATTAGGGTCATAAAATAGTTAATGCTATAATAGACGGATCCAATTCATAATATTTGTAACAGTTACCTACAATATTATTCTTTTGTATTCGTTATATAATTGTCATAATTTGCAAACTATCGTGATTTTTGTAACACTATTTATTGGTAACTGTTCAATATCTCATAATAAATGGTTTAAAGGTTAAGTATACATATTTTGTTAGCAATATTATAAATACACTTTTATAACATACATTTCAAAATCTGATGAGCGTCATTTAAACCATTTAGTTTTGAAACTAAAAAATAGATTTACAAATAGTTTAACTAAACTCAATTTAAGTTAACATACAACGGACTTGTAATGTTTAAGTAGGTACTTTAACTTACTTGACATGTAAAATTTCACATACATATTTTTTTAAACACACAAAAACGGCTGAAATGATTTCGATACTTATCAATAAATAAATCCTAGTACCTAAGTAATGGTTGACTTGCAATTATTTGTGCCAAAACTTACGAAGGCATACAGAAATAATATATCACTGTTTCTTCAACAAGAAAGATAGATCGTAACATGTGTACATATTTATAACCAAACTAGCGGTCCGCCCCGGCTTCGCCCGTGGTACATGTTTACGTTTTCTCTACATAAAAACCATCCTCGTACTTCAAGGAATATAATAAAAAAAGAATTATCGAAATCGGTTCAGCCGTTCTCGAGTTATGCGCTTACCAACACATTTTGCGATTCATTTTTATATATAAAGAATATGCTAATATAATTCACAACACATTTGACATAATTACACCTTTCAAACATGTACATCATGAACCATGCCCATGTCCCAACCCCTCATTACAATACAAAGTACGACATTAACACCTAGAAGCAATTACTTCATTTCCATTGCTCGGTACGTGCGTGCGAATATATCGCGGCCTAGTAACCGTTGCGCAATGTATTATATTCAATGCGATTACTTACAACATTGGACAATATGGTTTTAATTGGGACGCAATTGATTTGATTATTATGTTCATATCTTGGAGCTTGTATGTAAATTAAAAAGTATTGTTTAGGATTGATGACTTCATCTCGCGAAAGGTTTCTTAAGTTAATTGTTATTCATATTGGTGTTTAAATTAATAACTATTTTATAGCACTTCGAACTAACACACTAACATTTTTATTAGTCTATACCGTGTGTTGTAAACATCGCACCAGAGGGCAAATGTTACGTAGACTCGAAAAAACAATATTACAATATTACTTGTGAAACAAATACATAGCTCAATGTTTACACACTAACTGGATCAGGTAATTATGGAGAAAACATTGTGACTTCTTTAATATTAAATACTTTTAGCATACTACATCGTATCGAAAATATAATTTTATCGTCGTTTATAATAATTATTGGATTTTGTTGTTAATTTTAACCTTTTTTTTTTTTTTTTTTTTTTTTATAGTGGGGAAATCTTCTTAGATACCTCCGGCTCCCGGGGATGGAGCCGTGGTTATGTCGGATTTCTACCGACTAAAACCCCACTCTGTTCCATCACGCTGCTTTGGACGGAACTGCGGGAACGGTTACGACTCTACCGCGTGTCCCGCCCAGCAGATGCCCGTTTCCAGGCCCACCACTAGAACCCCCCTCGCTGGTGGCTGCTGGAACGAAGGCTTACGCCACCAACGCGCAGACAATGGATCTTTCCCCGCTCCATCATCCGCGTTCCCCCGAACCCCCGACCCCAACACCATCCGGCCGGAGGGTGCACGCCGGAAGGTCCTCCGATGTGTGAAATACACGTCGGGAGACCCTCCGGCGCACTTTTATAGAGATTACCTCGCAGCCCCCACCTCACCAGAGGTGGCGGCCCTCGGTCCGGCCCCACGGACCGGATTACGAGTTGGCAGACGGCCGTATTACAGCGGCCGCCGCCCCACACCTCTGCAGGAGTCTCCGCGCGTCATCACAATGACGCGTCGGGATCCCGCCCTCCGCTGCACGGCGTGGCTTGCTAAACCAGCTAGCCCACCGCGCCGCGACCTCTGGCCGCCATCCAACCTACCAAATGCAACTCTTTACACGAATTTAACTACCTACATATTCTGTACCTAAAAATACCTACAAAATACTATCAATACAGGAAACATCCAAAACCTATACCAACTAATCTAGTAAAATATTTCAATTACCAGCTACATATATATAGAAACCTATGAACAGTATTTATGTTCGTCACCTTATTGCTAAATGGCATTGACGACCGCCCTCTGCTGTAGCAATGTGTCAATTGGTCTTGTATAATATTTTGTAATAATTCACGATAAAATATGTTTTTGAATACATAATATTATAAATGTGATTTTAGAATTGTATTTTTTTAAAGAAATTATGAAGGAAGAAGGGAATATAACCAAAAGAATGTGTTTTTGTGGAAAATGTACCAGAATAATGATAAAAGCCTTTTGATGTCTAAAATGCTCAGGGAATGTACTATGATGAGACAATACAAACATTATAATGTCCGTGTATGTACTTATGATATTTAATGATTTGACCTGTTCGTAGTGTATCCTTTTGAATTGAATAAATACAACTTAGTCGTGTTTTAACAGCATATCTCCAAAATTCAGCCCACAGTCCAATCTAGGAAGTATTTTGGATTAAGGTTCTTCGATCGTTATTACTAAAAAATATTCTGCGATAAAAATTATGTTATGTACAATTAAAAATACAAGTTATTGATTTGTCTTTTTTCCAATGTCTATACATTATAATTATTTAATAGTATATTTTGTACATCTAATTATTCAATCCACATGGACAAGGTCGAGTGCATCAGCTAGTATTATTCAACCATTGCTTATATAAGCACTATCTACAAAGTATCAGGAAGAACAGAGCCGGAAAGAATTAACTAAGCTAGTAATAAATATATCAAACAAACTATATTTATATAAGCATTTATGGATTCGCCAGGAAATGGACAATATTTCCTGGCACAATTTGACAAATTCACCATTTTAATATTTCCTGCGATATATTTAAAGGTTAAGTTAAACTATTAGAAACTATTAATTTTTTATTAAGGTAATGTTTCGATAATTAATAACAACTTAATGTTAATTACCTAATGCATTTAATTTATAAGCTGGGAGATTTCGATAAAGACTATGTAAATAATTTCAATTTTGTTATGTTTTAATTTTCTGTAGCGCTCACTCGCGTAGTTCCCGTTACGTAGGATTTCCTGGATAAAAACTATCCTTGTGTTCTTTCTCCGGTCAGGTTTTTTATAAGTACTAAATTTCATCCAAATTGATTCAGCGGTTAAGGCGTGAAGAGACAGAAAAAGAGTTACTTTCTCATTTATAATATTAACAGGGATTTTTAAAACATTTTTTTAAAACTTTCCCTTACACGATTCCTAAAAAATATTAAGGCAACACACACATATTAAGGTCAAATCACACCGCTAATAGACAATGACCTATCTGACCTCTGGGGTCACTCTAAACTGCTAATTTGTCAATATTACCGGTCAAGTACGTTTTCCCATTATCTAAGCGATTTGTGTTAAATAACTATAGGTTATACAATACTTTAGTTGTTTTGTGGATAATAATTATAGTATACGTGGCATTCTATTACGTTGAAGGTTTAAATTCCGCTCATTTTGTGTTGTGTTCAGTATTAAGTTATTGCTTGGTATTCTGTGATAAATATGTATAATTTTGTGATAAGTTTCTTAATTTTTCTTTTGATTTTAATTTACTTTAGGGCTGATTTTTCAATCCTTGGTTAAAACTTATTCGTCGAATAATGTATAAAACTACCATTTTAAAAACGTATTCTAATTGCCCGTATTTGACTATTTACGTGACATATTAATATTGTCGTGTAATACTTTATTGGACGAATAATGTATAAAACTACCATTTTAAAAACGTATTCTAATTGCCCGTATTTGACAGTATACGTGACATTTTAATATTATCGTGTAATACTTTATTGGACGGATAAGTTTTATCCAAGCATTGAAAAATCGGCCCTAAGTCTATTTAAATAACTTGTTCAGTTTGAGATTTGAGTTTTTAAATTGAGTATTTATTTCAAGTTAGTATAGAATAAAGTTTATGAAATAAGTTAATCATTGGAATCAACGTAATAAATAATAATTACAAATATTTTTTCGTTAATATCTAATAATTGTATAACACAAGATTTGATCTTCGAAAGAAAACATAAAATATCAAAATTGAAAATCACATCCTATTTAGCCAACATCATTAAACAAAACATGAATACATTAATTGCTTGCTTAAAAATTATTAATTGCTTGATTAATAATAATTGTAAAAATACTTAATTATAGATAACATTAATTAAAATAAAATTCATAAATAATTCTATATAATTTCGAGAACTATCTATTATTGTAAATGCTGTGCACACCTTTCATTGATAAGTACATAATATTAATTAATTAATAATGTTAATTTTATCATTGTCAAATGTATTTATTGTTGGTGTGCCAAATTAAAATAAATAAATAAATAAATAAATAAATACATTAAACCTTTATCAGTTTAAGTACTTATTAAGTAACAAAACATTAGAGAGGTCTCTAGAGGTCTATAGACTTGAGGTCTATAGGTCTACAGGTGTGGCGGCGCACCTAGGTTTAGTTTAGAAGATTATTGTAGCTATTGCATGAATTTGCGATAGATTCTTGGTTTTGAATACGGATTTTCAGTGTTGGCTGTTTGGTAATCTATATACTAATATTATAAAGCTGAAGAGTTTGTTTGTTTGAACGCGCTAATCTCAGGAACTACTGGTCCGATTTGAAAAATTATTTCGTTGTTAGATAGCCCATTTATCGAGGAAGGTTATATGCTATATATTATCACGCTACGGCCAACAGGAGTGCAGCCACCGGGGTGAAACCGCGCGGTGCAGCTAGTACATGATAAAACTACACTAACGATTCAATCACTTATACGATACGTTACATAAATGTCCTACACCGTTCCATATGTGACCTCTATATAACCGGTTACATGAGCCACACCTAGCTATGAAGTTTTAAGTACTTTTATATAATCCAATACATAAGCCCTTGCTTCTCTTCTAAGAGAGGATAGAATGAATATATTTTCAAATTCTTGCAACTTTTGTCGTAGCTGCTCCTTGTCATCGCGATATTTTCTTGATCAAAACACTATCAAAAGCAAAGGATTTTTATTCGATTTTGAACCAAAACTACAATCAGGAGCGGAGCAATGCGGGTAAAACAGCGGTACACAGCTAGTCACAAATATAAATAATACATATTCCACAATACATTGAAATAAATGCACAATATATTATCTATAACGGAAAACTAACGTGAATTAATTACATAGAAAGGTCGACAGCTTTCAAGCAAGTTAAGTAATGGTGGTCTTGGGAAAATATTACTTCATCTTAGTTTTTAATGTTCTGTATCATTTTAAATATATCTTCAAATACTCTATTTTTATCTATGTAATTATTATTTAATATATGTAGGTATTGTATTGATAAACTATAGCCACAGTATTACAATATTATTTCCTATGGTAATACATGGTAATACCACAGTATTACCATTATTTCCTAAACTCAAGAACTGCTGGTCCGGTTTGAAAAATTCTTTCGGTGTTAGATAGTCCATTTATCGAGGAAGGTTATAGGCTATATATCATCACGCTACGACCAACAGGAGTGGAGCCACGGGGGTGAAACCGCGCGGAGCAGCTAGTTTATTATATGCAAAAAATCCTTCTTAAATTACAAGTTACAACAGATCTTCAGTAACTTTTATAAAGTGAAAAGGTTGAAATAAAATGAAATGCTTAAATCGTCAGATATCATTCTGTGATAAAAACTATACATATAATCAGATTGCGTGACAATCATTCGTGTAGAAACTCTGTGCGCACTACTGTTTTTATTTTAACGTTGACGCGACAATTTATATCCATTTGTGATTTCTTTTGTTGTTATAAGTACAAATAAAAGCAGCTTTTGACCTTCCTCAACGTATAATCTATTGTTGTGTGTTGCATATTACTTATAGATGTATCTCAATAAAAAAATGTATTCAAAGTAATTAAATGGCGAGAAGAATTTCTTACAATTTAACTCAAAAACGAATCGTACGATTCTAAACATTCTTTCACCATTAGAAAGGTACATCTTTACCGAGGAGCATAGTCTTTTAAGCTATTGCATAGCTTCTATCGCGGGCCTTGAGCGCGGGGACCGAATCCAGAAATTCCGAAACTAAAAAACCTCACGCTCCCCACTCTGACGGGCACGGAGGTGTGGCTTGAAGGCATAACATGCAATAGCTTTACCGCGGCAGTCCCCGAGTGCCACACGTCTTTTTTTATCTCTGGCTAACCCGGATGAATCCGGGACAGCATCTACAGATATCATTCTTCACACACTAAGTTCGAATTGTGCATTTACACATTCGTGTTCGCTCGCTGTCACTACAACTCCACAGTGTGCAACCACATTTTCTTTGAGACAAACACGACACATTTATACAGTTCTTTAACCCCAGTTTCACTTCATCTTGATACAAATTAGGCATACATTATAAATCAACTCATTCACGAGGCGCCTACACGCATACTATAAAAGATTTCATTAAGAAAATAAGAAATTATTTAATAAGAAAATCGCAATTATTATACCTACAATTATTTATTTATAGTCAGTAGCAAAGTCTCATGTAATTCGCAAAAAAGTCATTTATTTCTCTCATTTTTTGGTCTTCTATGAGTTTTTGAAACGAAAAGTAATGTAACTTTTTTCATGATCACCTTACACTAAAAGATTTTGTATGTTCAACATAGGTATGAATCGTGAAGATAACAGATAGGTAAATCGTTCGGTACATCTATACTAATATTAAAAAGCTGAAGAGTTTGTTTGTTTGAACGCGCTAATCCCAGAAACTACTGGTACGATTTGAAAAATTCTTATGTGTTAGATAGCCATTAATCGAGAAAGGCTATAGGCTATAATTTATAATATATTTTCACGCTAAGACCAAGGAGCGAAGCAATGCGGGTGAAACCGCGGAGCACAGCTAGTTTCACATAAAATATAAACGAAAGACGAAGGAAACCAACAAAATCTTATTCAAATCCGATTCGTCATTCTACACAATTCCAAACAATTTCACACGATTATATTATACAATAAGATTATTCAAAGAAAGATAAACACCAAGATCGCCATTATCTAACCGAGATGACTCGTATTATAACATCGTATCGATATTAGAAAGTTTATTGAAGAGAAAGTGACCGTCCTTGTGCGGTGAAAGCTGAACTATAACATAGTTATATCTATAATCAGAAACATAACATTCTTAATAAAAACCCATATTATAGTTCGTTGTTATAAAATGAACCAAGTAACGTTGTCTAGTTAAATTTTGCCTTCGAATGGCAAACAAACCAAATGTCTGTCTGACTGTCTCTTCTTCACGCCTAAGCAAGAACTGAACAGATTTGATTCATTTGAGATCAATTTTTTAATTTAAATTAAATGTTTATAAAAAATAACATTCCGACCATTTACGATGTACACAATACACATATTTAAATTAATCTGTATATTTTATTAATTATAGAACTAAACAAAAACATATTATTATACATAATACATTTAGGGCCGATTTTTCAATGCTTGGATAAAACTTATTCGTCGAATAATGTATAAAACTACCATTTTAAAAACGTATTCTAATTGCCCGTATTTGACAGTTTACGTGACATTTTCATATTATCGTGTAATACTTTATTGGACGGATAAGTTTTATCCAAGCATTGAAAAATCGGCCCTGAGTAAATAAATAAATCTACATTCCTACTACTCCATATCAATGTGTTTTACCTATATTATATAAAACGTATAAAAATACATATAAACTATGTAGTAATTATATGAAGAAGCATTATAGAGAAATATATTTCCGTATGTTTTTGCCTTTGTTACAAGTTCCGTAAACTTCTTATGTAAAAATACGTATAATTTTTTCTCTTTTTATATGATGTTTATATTACACTAATTATCACGGATATATGATTCTTTTTGATATGAAGATATCGTGACTTGCTTTGAAAGGTTATTAAAATATGACGGTATAGGAGGGATCTTTTAACAATTTGAGGCAAAAACTGATTGATCCGTGATAAATTAACCACACAAAATCTTCCTGCTTAACTTATTGTATGTATTTTTTTTAACAGGGAAATAAATACGTAATACAGTAGTTGGCACTAACAGGAATAGTGGCTAAAAAATAGTCAATTGGTGAATCCAGACTATATTCGGTAATTTACTTAAATTGTGAGGGATTCCAACTTTTTCAATAAAGATTATATCCCTGTACCAAACTACATAGAGATCCGATCAGTTTATAGAACTGAAAAATCCACCCATCCACACTCACAAACTTTCATTATCGATGCTTATCTTAATATATATAAATCTCGTGTCACAATGTTTGTCCTCAATGGACTCCTAAACCACTTAACCGATTATAATAAAATTCGCACACCATGTGCAGTTCGATCCAACTTGAGAGATAGGATAGTTTAAACATGTAGGTACCACGGGCGAAGCCGGGGCGGACCGCTAGTATAAAATATGATACACATACAATTTATATAATATTACATATCCTTTATGAATCTACAAGGAATCTACCCAATAAATTATTACTAGGTATAATAGTTATACTACTTACGTCACCACACTTTGCTTGACATCGATCTAATAATTCCTTGAACTCGTTGCTTCAATTTGTATGAATGAGTGACGTCTTTCGCATAAAAATAGTGTTTTATAGACATTGTGTGACCCACCTCACTTAGTATGCACAGTGAGTGGGAATACTGAGTGAGTAAGCATATTGAGTGGGTAAATAATTTAGATACATCCGTTGCTTCAAAATATATGGCTCGATTTCTATATTGAAAATGACTCGTTTTCTTTTAGGACTTTTGGTATGACTCCTATCAATGATTATAATTTCTGGATTAAATTATTTTTATGCAATATAGGAATGGAAAAATACATTTAAAGGAAAAAGTCTTCCATGAAAATTTTTACATACATACTTTATATGTTATTGTAACCAGTACATATACATAATGGTATTTTTACAATACAGCCTACAAATCTAAACTGATATATTAATCCAAAAATATCTTTATTATGTACTAGCGGTCCGCCCCGGCTTCGCCCGTGGTACATATTTACATTTTCTCTACATAAAAACCATCCTCGTACTTCAAGGAATATAATAAAAAAAGAATTATCGAAATCGGTTCAGCCGTTCTCGAGTTATGCGCTTACCAACACATTTTGCGATTCATTTTTATATATAAGAAGAAGATAGATTAGTAAGCTTAAATACCAAAAGTATCAGTTACTTAGATATAAATAATAAATATATAAACACGAATGGGTATACAATTGTTTGGATAAAAATATTTGTTGATGTTCATTATTAGATATCATTGTTCAACAGTCTTATCTGCTAAGCAATTTCATTCAAACAGCCTTGTATTAAAAAGTAGAATGGGTATATAATCTTATATATAAAATTCTCGTGTCACAATGTTAGTCTGCATACTCCTCCGAAACGGGTGGACCGATTCTCATGAAATTTTCTGTGCATATCGGGTAAGTCTGAGAATCGGCCAACATCTATTTTTCATATGTACCACGGGCGAAGCCGGGGCGGACCGCTAGTATATTATAAATACAAGTTACGACTCAGACTATAATATCTTAAGATGAAGTAATTATTTCTTCCAACAACTATATATTTATATATTTAGCGGAAAGCTTTATAATTCGTAGAGATTTTTCTGACAAAAATTTCAATATTAAAGGGAAGCCTCTTTGACCTTGATAAACTTGGGAATGGTAAGCGTTCCGAGTTCTGCGACCTACTAAGCGGAACCTAAAATCTCCTGTTTTTCCACATTTCCACAAGTGTTTCAAAGGCTATAATCATTTTACCAATGAGACTAAAACCGGCTACCACATATAGGTATGTCTGTGCCGGCTACTCACGTACCTGCCGCACGGTCAATATTTGAACAATCTCGGTTAGTCAGCGGTCGGAGCAATTTCAGTTGTTCTCTAAATTGCCCCTGCTTGCCTATACACATCACAATTAAGGAGTCAATTAAGTGTGCAATTCCAATATTTCCCCTGCTGCAGGTAGGTGAGTAACCGGCTTTAATAATAAATAGAGACAGCTAAAAACAAGTATTACACAAAACATGCACATGACTGAACTTTAAATATAGACCACAGTCAAAACATCTGTTACATAAATGATAAAACATATGCTCTAAGTGTAAAGGTCAGTAGGAAGTAATAAATACAATCTTAAAAACTATTTAGGCACATAATGTCGGATACTGGGGCAATTTTCACACCGTTTAACATAACGAGAAAGCTCTTTACATAATAATTTTGCGGTTAATCGCGTTAAATTTGGAATTAGTCTAAATAATGGTTAATTCGATTGGATTACATAATTAATTATCATGAAGTTATAATTAAAAGACTTGGTCAAAGATTGGTAAAAATCGAATATTTCAGCTTTTTTCTCGATCTACACTAAAAATGTATTAATAGAATTTTTATGGAATGAAAACATCATCACAATTTCATAAGTTCTACGTTTTTTTGTCATGAAAATTAAGTTTTCCTATTTCCTTCGAGTTTTATCATCATGAAAAATTATTTTATCTAACATTAAATACACAGTTATGCTCTAATTTCTATACTATGTAGCCAGTCTGTTAAACCCATGAAATGCGGTCAGTACATAACCATACATTTTGTAATGTTCAATTCATCAAATTAAGGTTAAAATTCCATACATTTCCTAACACTCAAAGGTTACTAATGCAAAGTTGTTCGTTTAGCAATCATTAATTTTAAAACCATTAACAAATTGTTTAAACTTAAATAATGGACAAAGCTTTGACATTAGCGGCCTTTACACGCAAACTCTATCGCGCGTTCTGTGGATCGTACAGTATTACGCGCGGGAAAGCCTGCACGCTCAATCGCTCGCGATTACCTTCGTATGTCTTAACTGCGACACTTGTTCTTTCGCGCGCGATTATTCGTGTTTGCTTTCCTTAGCGGAATGAGCGGCCGTGTAAAGACTAATCGCCTGTGATAGACCGCGTGAAAGAGGCGCGTGTTGGAGTGTGTGCAATGCACACGGTTTTATCGACAACCGCGCGTGATTGAAGTGAAAAATGGAGACAAGATATCGGGTGGCGCAAGTTATCATGGTTGCTGGTTTAATTGAACTCAAAAAACTTCGCATTTTTTTTACAACTAAATCACGATTAGCGTCAATAAAACCTTTTTCTTTACAAAAGTCGATAAGTTTTTTATATGCTTGGTCTTTTAAATTCTTGTTTTTGTACTCCTCCGATTTTCCAGAGACATTGGAAAGATCTGTATAAAGTAATAAGCTCCAATACTAATTCCTTGCTCCACGTGCGTATGTCCGCCATCTTATTCGTGCGCGAAAGAATTTATGTGTAAAGGCAACCTGTGTACAATCGTGAGTGCGTGATTGCGCGCACGACTGATGAGCGCGGCATGTGGTCTATCCTTCCGTCCCCTGCACCCTTTATACGCACGCTCTTTCACACACGATTGCTGTTTCATGCGCGATAGAGTTTGCGTGTAAAGGCCGCTATTGGCACGCTTCTCATGGTAACTGCATGATGTGTGTAAGTGAAATTCGACTTTATTTATAGGAGTATAAGGTTTCTCTTCGTTTGTGTAAAGTTTGTATTTGGTTAAGTATGTAAATTGTAAACATAGTTAGCATAATATGCCGTAATATTCAATTCGCTTTATGTGTAGTGGCTTAAAGAGGTTCTATTATCCAAAACGTTTTAACGTTTTGGTAGGCTTGGGACCAATATTGTTTATTTTTTATAACTTACTTACATGGTAAAAAAAAACATTTTATTTAAATGTATTTAAAACAATTGTTCTAAATGAATTTCAACGTTTTAGTAGCAAATATCTTCTATTAATATTATAAAGCTGAAGAGTTTGTTTGTTTGAACGCGCTAATCTCAAGAACTTCTGGTCTGATTTGAAAAATTATTTCGGTTTTGGATGGCCCATTTATCGAGGAAGGCTATAGGCTATATATCTTCACGCTAAGACCAACAGAAGCGGAGCCACGCGGGTGAAACCGCGGAGCACAGCTAGTCAAAGATAAAAAACCGTAAAGCACTAACAATAGAAGTAATCGATTATGCAAATTCAAAAATACAATTACATAGGTCAATAGAAGGCGGTGGCGTGGGATATACAATATCGATTTTATACAAATCCGATGAATCGATGTACATATCGATTCATCGATTAATCGATTCGATCCGGTCGATTGATTACAATGTTGTTGCTTATTTTGACATTTACAGAACACCAGTTACAAAAAAAATTACGAAATTTTACGAGAATCTTATTTTTAACTTGATTGCAGGTTAGTTCGAATAAATTAATTTTATTTCGATATTTGGATCTAGAGCGTATTCAAATTATTAAGGAAATCTATACTAATATTATAAAGAGGAAATGTTTGTATGTATGTATAATTATGTATGCAGGTATGTATGTATGGTTTTCACGCATAAACTACTGGACCGATTTTGATGAAATTTGACACAGATAATCTTTAGACCCTGAGAAAGAATATAGGCTACCTTTTATTGCGAAATATGTACCACGGGCGAAGCCGGGGCGGACCGCTAGTAGTTTATAATCTAAAGGTTTTGTAGGTTTGTGCGGAAACAGATTGCTTGCTATAACAATTATCAGAATAGATCTACACCATTTACCCAGTAATATAATACATAAAGAGAAATGTTTCATACAATTCATTGCTGTTTCTCGTCTATGAGGTAATAACATAAAAAATAATGGTGCAGACATTTACGTTAACCATCTGATCCTTTGCCCAACTTTATGAACTAATGGTATTGCTTGATGAATATCATTCCATATATGTCGTAGCATATCTTCACATTATAAATAGCGTGTTGCAACGGACGGACCGTCACGTAATATTGCGAAGAATATGGGATGCGCCTTGGCGATTCGGTATGGGCTTAGATTGAGCAAGGCTACTATTTCATACATTTTTATGTCCGATGTCCTATAAAAGAGATTGTTTTCACAGGAACGTGTATGATAGATTTATCAATTATACAGTTTTGGAAAAAAGGGCACACAAAACACAAGGAAAATGTCTATTTTTCGAATAAACGGCTTGACAAATTCTCATGAAATTGTTAACTGCTTTTCTAACTGTTCATACACTTGTTCATTTGATACAAATATACTTTCTTCTGTAATAACTAATAATCTTCTAGAAAAACCTTTTTATTAAACTGTTTCGCCATGTTATAATAATTGTGAACATTTTGTAAGTACCCAAAATTAATGATTACGTCTATAAGCCTGCATCGTCGTGTGTTGTGCATTTAATTTCTAAATAAATAACACATAAACTTTTACGCTTATAAATTAATGTTACAGGTAGATTGTTTGCAATACCACAGACTTTATCCGGTTACGAAGTGAGTGAAGCCACGGGCTAAACCTAGTATTTATAACCGTGTCATTTTTACACAACTTATACATAATTATACTCAAAATTAGTATAGTATTTGTCCAATTACAAAGCAAGTAAAGTCGCGGGCTCAAGCTAGTATTAAGCTACATAACAATGTCATTGAGCAAGCACTCTCACTGTACGATTAGGCACGCGTGCGATATGAAACCTCGTTAGTCATTACATTATGGGTCTTATGCAAGAGGTCATTAGAGTCCTCTTTATGATACTTACTGAGAAATGTCTTTCACTTTCTTTTTTATTATGATACATTACAAGGGCTTTACTCACGTTGTTCCTGGAGTAAGTCAATAATCTACAGTACTTTTGAGAAGGGAAAATATTCGGTTGATAGTAAAAAAATATACGACTAGGTATAATATATTACTAGTCCGCCCGCGGCTTCGCTCACGTAGAGTACAAAGCTCTGTAGGTCACCGGTCACGGGTTTTCGAAGAAGTGATAATATAACATTTTAACGACTTTAAATACGTATGTCTCTTCAACTATTTTAAAAATAAAACAAATTAGTAACCCCCATTTTATTTTAAAGACCTATACAGTAACATATTTAATTACTTCTCGCAAATCTGTTTAAAACTATTTGAAATTCTCATGCCGGCTGTACACACTCGCCGAGACACACCGAGACAGGCCGAGAACGAGTATGTACATGGTGCATTCGTCTTGTCTCGCTCTCTCGTGTCTCGCCTCGGTTGTCTCGGTTACTGGTCGGTTTTTTGCGCCCGAGTCAAAGGGTCTTGTTGAGTCTCGCCACAGTCTCGCGAGGAAAACGAGAGCGAGCATGTACACACTTGTTCAGTTAGTTTCTCGCTGACGTTATTTATGAAAGCACGTGTTTCACTATGTGGTCTAAATGAACGAGAATTACAGTTTTTGGAGTGTTATCAAACAGAACCTTTTTTATGGAACTTATTTTTTATGGATTTATTTTAAATTGGCCAGAAGGTTCTGCCACCAACTAAGCCAATTGATTTTCCATTGTACTTCTGAAACAAAGAAGCGTTTCTATTGATTCCTTAAAAATACAATAAAATACATTAACTATTCAGGAAGTTTTTATATTTATTTCCCTGTTTCTACTGCGGTGCATGGTAATCATCCACCATCTTCTTTTTCTCCATGGTTTGAGAATTTTTTTTATTGTAAATGTTTAAAAAATTATAATAGCTCACGGCACAAAGACAAATAGCAGCAGCTATTTCTACGTCCATTCTCGTGTAAGTCTTCAGTTCAAATGTTAGAACGAGTGTGTACAGGTAACAGGCATGCTCTCGACGAGAGTCTTTTCGGCCGAGGCTCTCGACGAGAGGCTCTCGACGAGTGTGTACAGCCGCGGTCAGTAAAATTTACTTCATATACGTTATGGATATCAAATAAGACTATCAAATATTTCAGAACAATAGCTATCGAAACTCAATTTAATCTATCTCTGTCGATAAATGGCTCGCAAATTATGATACCCATCCATCAAAGTTAAAATCTTCGTGGCGTAATGGGTGTGAAATAACTTTGTTTATAATAATGTCTTCTATACCGCTACCGAGTAATTGAAGAAATATAAATTGTCCATACAAAACATATAAGAATTTCTGAAATTTGAGTTTTGAAGAAAGTTTTTGAAATCAAAGAAACGAAGATTTATCGGAATAAAAATTAAATTAAAGTGAACATTTTTTTTTACAAACTATATCGTGTGTGGACGGAATCAAAATATGTATATAACAAATTTTCCTATACCTATCTCATTTTCTATACATGTATACATTTTCCTGGAAAATTCCTCATTATTACTTTCCGGGCCACGATGTTTTTTCTATAGCCTTTTAGTTTACCTTACTTATGTAACATATCTGATATTAAATAATTAAATTAAAATACTTACATCCGAATATAAAACGCTTGCTTCATTCCAATATCTATTATTATCCAAAATATATTAATCAGATACCCGAATTTGTAATACACCCATCTGTATATTATCGCAAACCAAAATAATACAATGTAATCTATCTTCAATTGCGCAATCCCATGACGGGAAAATAGACGTTATTAATTCTGCAATAAGTATGCTTATTGTTTGTGCAATTATATTTCTATTACTAAATATATTTGACCTACATAGGGATAACTCAGCGAAAGGTATGTTTTCGAAATCAGTCTATTTTGGTAGTTCAGATAAGGATGATTTATTTACTTATCTGGCTTCAGTTAGTGAAATATAATCCTCAGATAAATATAAATTAATGGTAACATTCAAATGTTGAACAACAATAAAATGAAGGATTTCTCTACTCCTTCTTCAATCATATACTTATACGAATAAATAATAACAACGAAGCATTGAACATCTTAATAAACTTTGATTCACTAAAGCAGATAAATCACATATATTCGACAAACAGAAGATATTCACGCCTCGATTCATGCAAAAGTCATTCATAAACACATATTTTTACTAGACTATCAGTGACATTGTAAGTATAAGCATTGATACCGTGTATTCTACAGCTACATATTTTGTGTAATCAAGAACACGAATCTGTACTAAAACCATAACTATTCTCTAATCTGTGCTAAAACCCTTTCCTTGTTATCCGACAGAAGCAAGATAATTTGAGCACGTGCTTGCTTCACGCCTTCGTTATCAAAGCTTTTAAACCAATATAAAGAAAGTTATACGTGAACCATAAATAATGTAACTAAAGGTCAGTGTATGTTCCCTTCAGTTCAGATATAAATAAGAGCGATAACACTTTCTATTATCGTAATTGGTGAAGGGATAAATGCCAACATCGTGCCTGAAGGGCTCTGTAGCTGTTAATATAGCTAACTGATTGGTTTTGCTTTCAATCTGATATGCTTAGGAAGAGTTTACAACTATTTCATAAGTTCAGTACGCGTTACGAAATTTTGTTATTGGTAACAGAACCTTTATACAGTTTACAGATGATTGGGAATACTATGACGAAAAAACAATATGTATACAAAAGGTATACAATAATTTCTTCAGGACTTATATTACAAATAGTATAGTATTTGTTATCAATGCATATGTCCCCTGGACAAATAATTCCAAAAATTATTTCATGTTTATAATTTTCTGAATAAGACGACATCTTATATTTGAGTAAAAGGCATTGTAAATGTCATTTGACTACTAAATTGTAGCAATTGGAGCGGACTCAGCTGCATTTCACAATATTCTAACAATTTGCATCCTAACTGAGTAAATACGAGTAGTATCGCAATTGAGAACTTTGTAAAATCGGATCTATTCTATGACTAACTCAACTAACTGGTTTTCTGTGCTATAAAATATCTTTCAATTTATTACTTAGAAATAATTTTTACAGTTGTAATCGCAGATCACAAGTAGATTTTTTCACATCTTTCCATAAAGGTCGTATGCTATTAGTATGACGATTTTCATAAGAACTTTTTTAGATTTATATCTTTATTCCAACTTTATTTTTATCTAGCAAATGATCGACATTGACACTCATTGACACACATCTTCAAGCACATCAAAATGATTTCATTGCTCAAGAAATTTCCGAGAATTTACGAAAAAGTTCTTTGTTACTCATTATTTTTCGTCATAACACCGTGCTTCTTCATATTCGAAATGAGCATTGTCTGGCCAATCGTCGTCAGACACTACAAGTATGGAATCATCAAGCAGATCGTTCATATCATCTGTCCTGTCTTCTGCTTTATCAATGTCCTTGGAAATATGACTTTAAGCATCATCACGGATACGAGTATTAAGAGGGGCTATCAAATCGGGGAATACTGCGAGTTTTGTAAGAGGAACCGTCCCCCGATGGCGTGGCATTGCAAAATATGCAATGTCTGCATTCTACGACGTGACCACCACTGTTATTTCTTCTCACGCTGTATTGGATTGTACAACCAACGATATTTCATCCTATATATCGCCTATATCTTCGTATCCATGGTGTATTCAGGCATCTACAATTACCTGTACGTTGTAACCAAAATGGAAGACTACGACTTCATGATTTCTGTTTTTAGAATTATAAATCCGTTTGTGAGATATTTGGTTCCAGAACCGATAGGCATAAAGGATGTTTATGTGTTATTTTGGATGTTGAATGTAGGGTTAATAATATGGTCTGGTATGTTATTTTGCTTTCATTTTAAAAATGCTATCAAAGGTGTTACAGCACGGGAGTATAAACTTAAGAAAAGGGTGAGTTGGCCTGTTTTGACAGAAAATTTGAGGAACATTTTTGGTACAAGATGGTATTTTGCAATTCTTTGGCCACTAGCGAATAGTCCACTGCCAAAAGAGTTTGTGCTTAAGAATATTTAAGTGTTTTATCATTTATATAGGAGTAATTTAAGTTTAAGTTTTGTGTCTAATAAAATGTTTTATAAATGCACCATCTTTCGTCTTATTACTGACTAAACTTTTTACGGTATTACTGGACTTTTACAAACAATAACATAAAAATGAAATGACATCGTGATATCTGTGCCTTTAAAAATTGTTTCCATATTAAATTGAAAGCAGTATAAATCTGAAATAACAAGTATAAAAACTATATCAAGTTGAACGACCCAAAAGGGACCAAAGCCTCCAATTTATTTAGCTACTACCAGAACAGTAACGGTTATATAAGCCGCTAGCTTGATTTGAACAAACCACACAACCGCTATGTCGAGCCATGTTGGGTTTTAATCGATTTGTGATGAAATGAAGGCCTTATATTTTTATATTCCAAAATAAATTTTTGATAGATTTTGGAAGAAATGTCTTATCTATACTAATATTATAAAGCTGAAGAGTTTGTTTGTTTGTTTGTTTGTTTGAACGCACTAATCTCGGGAACTACTGGTCCGATTTGAAAAATTCTTTCGGTGTTAGATAGCCCATTTCTCGAGGAAGGTTATAGGCTATATTTCATCACGCTACGGGCAACAGGAGTGGAGCCACTGGGGTGAAACCGCGCGGAACAGCTAGTTATACATAAAAATCACTTATTATTATTTTAGTCTCACTTTTCTCTGTGTAAAATGATATCTAAATTAATTAATATCCTTTGGCTTTCCCTGGCCTTTCCAATGGCTTATAGAGCAGCCAAATGAAGTCATGTACTTAATAATCGTCACCATCATCATCATTGCAGCCTTTCAGGACGTCCACTGCAGGACTTAGGACATAATAATAAATAAAATATATTCATAGTGAACGTGAAACAATTAAATGAATAATATTACTCTATGTTATTAAGCGGGTAAAATCAATGCGACATTGACTTATATTTAATAACTAACAATTATTTTGTAGTAATTTTACATTTAAACAAAGTATAAGAACTAGAATTCTAGAAAAAACTTGAAAAAACAAGTCAGATTTTATTATTCAAGTAACTTAATAATTCAAAATAATCGATTTTGATACTGCATCTTAAGTCGTTCTAATATAATGTACCAGAAAAATCTATAGGGAAAGCCGATACCGAAATAAATCGAATTAATGTCAACCTCTTCAAAATTTTATTCATATTCATTCTTACGTATTATTATTTATACGATATGTGTCATTCAAACCGTTTACACTATTTTTATTTACAATAAAGTCGATATTACATAACATGCGCACGCGCCGATCACCGTTACGGGACCCGTTAGCTTACTCAATGGATAGTCTAGACTCAAGACTTGTTCGATTTTGCTTGGTAATACCTGTTTTATAGACGTTCCTATAAAGGTTTGAACTTCGTGTGAAGTCCCGTGTCCCCTAGAGGGTAAGGGGCAGATGCATTATGCACTAGTGGCTTTTCTTTAGGGACAAGTAGATGATATTTTCTCTACAGATTCTGTGTCCAGCCAGATGGAGACGTTTTATTCTTCGTCTTATCCGGGAATCGAATCCAGGACCGCTTGATTCTACGCTCACGCGTATCTATCAATTTAGTTTTATTTCACAGTTCTGAATCGATTTTGATGACACTTAAGCGGAGGTCGCTGACCTCGTCACAATTGGAGTGAAAAGTTACTTTTTGCATAATATAAAAATACAATCTTATTGAACCTATGCGTCAAAGAAACAGATTCAGACGGAAATGTTTATCTGAACTGTCTTTCAAAACAGCTGGGCAAATTATAATGCAATTTTTTGTGTGTATCTGTCGCCTCCAATAGCATAAAATCGCGATTGGAGTCGGCATGTAATTGGCGTTGCAATCATAATTAGCCGCTGGTCTATTTATACAACAAAAACTATTTTTTCCCCATTTATTTTGACAAATTAGAAAGTTTAAAATATTAAATCAAACTTAACATGATGCAGAACTCAAGGTTTCTTGCAATTATGAAGTAGCGGAGAGACCGACAGATCTTGAAATAATTACCTTCATTTTTCATCCAAAAGAGCATTTCGTAATGTGCATAAAAATTTAAAACAAACATCACGATACGCTCCCTTATAAGGGACGGAATCGTGACGGACAAAATGTCGTCAACTTGTCGTGAGGTCTAAAGATGAGTTATGAACTTATAATCCTGGCTTATTGACAAGAAAAGCTCTCGAAAGGTCTATACAAATTAGGATTATTTACGTAATGTCAAAATCATTAGCTTGGTAATTTCATATGTACCCATGTAAGGTACCGTACCTATACCAAAATAATTGACTGTGCCCCGCAGTTTTACCCGCATTGCTCCGCTCCTTTTGGTCTCATCTTGATAACATATAGCCTAGTTCCTTCCTGGATAAAGATAAGTGTTCTAACAGACGAACGGCAAGTTGTGAACGGCAGAGGCTACTTCAGCCGTCGCTCTGTAGTAGCCTCGGCTGAAGTAGCCTCTGCCGTTCACAACTTGCCGTTCGTCTGTTAGAACGCTAGAAGTGAAATTAGCGCGTTCAAGCAAAAATATAACTTTTCAGCTTTATAATATTAGTATTGATATATTGATAACTAGGTTTCCGCCCGCGGCTTCGCCCGCGCAGTCAAAGAAAAACCCGCATAGTTCCCGTTCCCGTGGGATTTCCGGGATTGTGTCATTTTATCGGGATAAAAAGTAGCCTATGTCTTTTCTCGGGTATCAAAATATCTCCATACCAAATTTCATGAAAATTGGTTCAGTAGTTTAGGCGTGATTGAGTAACAGACAGACAGACAGAGTTACTTTCGCATTTATAATATTAGTATGGATAATAATTAATAGTCTCTTTGTTCCTTGTTCATGTAATAGTAAATCGAATTTAACAAGCCGATATCGGATATAAAAGAAGTACCCGACGTCCGGCATCCAAACGTTTCCTCAAAAAAACAATTAGAAATCAAGGAAACAGACAAACATGAAAAAACTTGTCATACGATTATGTTGCATATTCATATTGTATTATATGCGAAAGTTGCGTGCAAACATTCGACTGGAAACTGTCTGGAAATGTACAACACACACCTTGAAGATGTATCAAGTTTTGATTATAATATTTTCATACTACACTACAATAAATAACTGAAATCCATACTAATATTATAAATGCGAAAGTAACTCTGTCTGACAGTAAATATGTGTACCACGGGCGAAGCCGGGGCGGACCACTAGTTGTGTAATAAAAGTTACAATATAATAAAATATAAATCAATATCGAGTGTATATTATTAAATCAGCCTTCTGCTAATTTTATGTACATATAGTTGTTAAATGTTTAGTCACTGTGTGTGATACTGATAAAGCATCACAATAAAATTTATAATGTGAACTTTTTTTTCAGACGAGGAATCTTGCGTCACCCCAGTCATAGAGAACACATTGGCAGTCGTGGATTATAGTCGTAGATATATCAAGATACTTACCTAACTAAAACACGATTGAGGAAAAAGCTATACTTTTGTAACCTCAAAAAAACAGCTTTCCGAAACAAGCAATGGTTGAACAAAATACCATGATGACAGCACTTCGCAACTTTTTTGCCAAGCCAGAAACCGAATTACAAGCAATTGCCAGAAAAACAGTGTGACGGACATTTTAAATATAATTACAATAATTGCCTCAGTAGATGCTGTTGAAACGTACCTGCAATGAAAAGAAAAAAACGTTAACAAATACCTATATCAAAATTTGCGTTAAACAGATTGACATATCAATTAGACTAGGCACTAACTAGAAACAGAGAGTAAAAAATGGGGATAAAAAGTTGATCTGTTCAAAGCTTTTCAATTTTTAGATACCTGCTGCTTGATACCATGCTGCTATCATGATATTCAATGAACATTCTATGTATTATAAATGAAATAAGTACTAATAATAGTCTATGGAAATTAAAACTTTCATAAATCTTTACTATAAATACATATTATAAAACTGCAGAGTTTGTTTGTATGTTTGTTTGAACGCGCTAATCTCGGGAACTACTGGTCCGATTTGAAAAATTCTTTCGGTGTTAGATAACCCATTTAACGAGGAAGGTTATAGGTTAAAGTTAGAACCCATTCCTCCGCTTTAAATGTTATAAATAATAAAATATTCTATTAATCGAGTTTTATTAAGTTTTGAAATTATGCAAAAGAAAAGCAAATTTATTTTCCTTACGATGCTGCTATTCAATACAAATTGATCATAGAATCTATAAGGTCATCAGTATCCTAACAATTACATGAATTGTGTCATTAAAAGAGGAAAAAACTAAATGTGTTACAAAAATAGCAATTCATTTAATCGTAGTTACGTGATCACAATTATTTTTCTTCATTTTAAGTCTTTGAATGTGTAAATTGCTTTGCGGTGGACCAATTACATTAAATAATATATACAGGGTGTCCCGCTTTCGGTATACTAAGTGCGAAGGGACTTGTAGTTTTGCATACACTGATCACATAAAAAATACTTAAATAACAAAATTACGCGAAAAATTTTTTGCTAAATTTTTCCTTAAAATCCATGTATTCGTCTCTAGCTTCGCACAGCCGGCATATACCGCTTCGCTAATGTGAGTATTTTGTCTATGAAAACATAATCTTAAACGATAGCTCACATGCGGGTGGCAAAGTTGGGCGGTTTGCTTGTTGGGGGTGTACGCATGGAATTTTAAGAATTCCTCTATTTAAAAAAAAATGCGTCTGGAATTTTATAATTATTTTTTACGTACTCAGCGTATGCAAAACTACAAGTCCCTTTGCGCTTAGTATACCGAAAGTGGGACACCCTGTATATAAGAATCTATGAAAGTAAAGTCTTCTTAGATAAGTTGGTTACGAGTGTGATTTTACAACAATTAATTTTTGTTACCTACCCATATTACATTTGGCAAGTAACTTCATTTATTAAAGTACTTACATTCATATTACAGGAGTACCTAAATATTTCATTATTAAATAAGACGATTTAACTTGCACTGAAATAGATGAACGAACCGTAATATGTATACACACATCTTTATTTATTTATTTATTTATTTAAATTAAATACACACAACATCTGCTGTAGTAAGGCGGTAATCTATACTAATATTATAAAGAGGAAAAGTTTGTAATTATGTATGTATGTATGTACTATGTATATATTGTTTTCACGCATAAACTACTGGACCGATTTCAAAAATTCTTTCACCATTAGAAAGCTGCATCTTCACTGAGCAACATAGGCTATATTGCATTTTCAAAAAAAATATAGATCCTTCCCAAAAATGCAATAATATAAGCCAAGGTGTAAAAAATTCCGCAATAAAACTTCTGTCATCGCGTGCGCTGCGGAATCTATTGAAGATAGAACAAAAAAATGTTCTACGGTATTATAGAATGGATCAATATCTACAAGAAAGTCCGCGATACCATATGTCCATCTTCAGTAGTTATGTTACTACAACAACGTTTTTACGTTTTCAAAGTAAATAGTGTGCCGACAGTAATCAAACCATGTTATCCATACACATAATATATATTAAAACTTATCCCATTAAATGATGTTTTATTATAGACTGTTTCAATACCAGCAAAAAACTTTTTAAATTAAAAAAATTGGATATTCCATTCAAAAGATATAACGAATTTTTAAAAGTGTCAATCTACAGAAAATAGTAGGTATACTGTTTAATACAATGAGCAAGCGTAGTGCGGGACGGGGTGAAGGTGATTTTCATGTGATTAAAAATTAAACCTATATTAGACTTTTCACGGTCACGATATCACGATAGCCCGGGTGAAACCGCAGGGCATTGCTAGTCTATACTAATATTATAAAGCTGAAGAGTTTATTTGTATGAGCGCCCTTATCTCAGGTACTACTGGTCCGATTTGAAAAATTATTTCAGCGTTAGATGGCCCATTTATCGAGAAAGGCTATAGCACAGACTAATAATAATATACTACGTAGCTATAGGCTATATATCATCACGCTAAGACCAACAGGAACGGAGCCACGCGGGTGAAACCGAGGAGCGCAGCTAGTCAGTTATATATCGAGATAACAAGCACATTCAAGCCAAGTTTTCTGCTTTAAATTACTTCAAATTTATTATTAACTAGCGGTCCGCCCCGGCTTCGCCCGTGGTACATATTTACGTTTTCTCTACATAAAAACCATCCTCGTACTTCAAGGAATATAATAAAAAAAGAATTATCGAAATCGGTTCAGCCGTTCTCGAGTTATGCGCTTACCAACACATTTTGCGATTCATTTTTATATATAAGAAGAAGATATCCGATAAACACTCACAATTTTCCACAGATTCACAAGACCACAGGAATAAAAAGGCCATTATTTAATACAATTACACAAATGTTATCATTTTCCCATCAAATTCTCGTCGGCCCATAATTATTTTTGGATTTTATTACTATTCAATTGGTGTGGAGAAAGCGTAATTTCTCATGGTAATTTTGTTATATAATAATAATTACGTATAATATGCAAATTATGGGGTATTGAATAATCAATGTATGGTGTTTATTATCTTTAGTATATTAACTGGTAATTTTGTAAATTGCATACATAACTCAAACATTTAACATCTGTTCAATCAAATTGAAAGTGGTGGTCTAAAGTAGTGTAATATTTAACGTATTCTGTATTGTCTATTAAGTATACTGTCTAGTGTCTATTAAGTATTCTGTGATAATAGAATGGAAGATTTTTTGTTTATGTGTGTGATTATTTGAAACTATAGCCTACTCGACCGATTTTAAAATAATATTTTACTATACCTACTATTTAATCTATACCAAGCTTCTCTACCTACATCTTCGCTGATTTTATTTAATCAATTAAATTCAGGTAAAGCCGGATAAAGCACCTAGTCTATATTAAACTTGTATGTACAATATATTTTTTAGATCCTTTTTGCAATATTTTTTGCAATATAATTATTTCATTTCATTTCATTTCATTTCAATATAAACTACATTCTCTGGCCGGATGACACAAAACTGATAATAATTCCAATCAAGTGCACGTCTACTTCCATTGTCTCAATAACATCAATCCTGATTCATCCGTTCGGTATGTTCGATGCAATTGTAACAAAGTGCTGAGTCACGTTTATTTTGTTTATATGTCTAGTTACTAGTATTATATAAAGTTTTGAAAGTTCAAACTATTATATAAGGCCATTGAATTTAATCGATTCGTCATATTATAACAGTCGCTAAATAATAACACTAGATTGACTCTTTCCGCAAATACCGATGACGATGAAATTTAGCACACATATAGAAGGTAATTTGGATTAACACATAGGATAGGTTTTATCCCGCAAATCTCACGGGAACGGGAACTATGCGGGTTTTTTTTTCTTTGAAAACGCGGGCCAAGCCGCGGACGAAAGGATAGTTCATTATAACTTCATTGTTGAAATTTTTGCATGTTTACGTTACAAAAAAGTATTGTGAATGGGTTTAGGAGAAAAATTATTGTAGTGTGAAATAGGTACGACTACGAATACGACGAAGGTAAGTTATAAATTTCATCCATAAACGGAAATCATATATGTATTATCTTCTTAAATCACGATATTTTTCAAACTCAAAAATCCACCATCATAAAGATTCGTTGTATAAGGCACGCTGGCTCTTAAGACACATAATTCTTCTAGTTTAAGAGACAGTGTACATAGTTTTGTAACTTGTAAGGTACCACCACTTCAGGAAGCTCCTACAGAGATGAACCAATACAAACCTTGTAGGTTTTGTCATCAAATTGTTACCACTACCCATAATATCTTATAGCAGTTATTTTCCCAGTGTGGGAAAGTGATGGCGCTATACGACCTATATAGCGCTGTCACTTTTCCACACTTGAAGACAAGCTAAGACATCATGGTAGAAGGATAAGTGGGTCATTTTGTACACTCCACTGGGCTTAAGGGTGCT
Organism: Colias philodice; assembly: GCF_061535455.1. Classification (NCBI taxonomy): domain Eukaryota; kingdom Metazoa; phylum Arthropoda; class Insecta; order Lepidoptera; family Pieridae; genus Colias; species Colias philodice. The sequence continues at coordinate 12,560,037 of NC_143096.1, forward strand.
ATAACAGTTTTTTAACAAAAACCGCTATTTTACGGTACAATTTTAACTCAAAGCACTTACACGTGAGAACAAAGTAATATCTTAATTTAAAGATAATATATTCAGTTCTACGATCATCTTATAAAAATTGTACAACGTCATACAAAATTGTCACTGAAATACGATTTTCCCAGCACAATGATCGCATAAAATGCAAAAAAATGGGGTCTAAACCGGTACACTTTTAAGAAAATTAAAAGCCTAATCTATCTTCTTACCTATAAATTATTGAGGGATATATAGTCCTTTATAGATTGGGATAATTTTTTTGTATCTAAATCAAAATTTTATTTCAATTATAAGCTAAATTAAAAATACTTGTCGATTTCTTCATACATTTTGCTCTCGCGGGTCGTCAGACCGCGCTCAGAAGCGCTCTTGGAAGGACGGGTGTATCGCTCCTCGTCCCAAAAATAAAAACGAATTAGAAAAAGATTATTGTGCGTATACTGTCGTTTTCGTGATTTGAAATATTTGATACTTTATAAGAGTAAACTGTATAAGTTTCATATTCCAGTTATTTGTAATTTAAAATTATGTTTTAAAAATTATGTTGACTGAGATCCTCTTTTTTTATGGGTTGTTGAACGGATTGGTGGGGTAAAGCAATTTGACAAAACTTAAATCCAAAATGGCGCCGACGAAAATTTGCCATCTTTTCGTCATGGGTGTCATTTTCATGGTTTTTGGGGTAGCTATTAACCAATATGAGGTCAAAAATAAAATCCAAGATGGCGCCGACGAAAATTTTACATCTTTTCATCATGGGTGTCATTTTCATGGTTTTTGGGGTAGCTATTAACTAATATGAGGTCAAAACTAAAATCCAAGATGGCGCCGACGAAAATTTTACATCTTTCCGTCATGGGTGTCATTTTCATGGTTTTTGGGGTAGCTATTAACCAATATGAGGTCAAAAATAAAATCCAAGATGGCGCCGACGAAAATTTTACATCTTTTCATCATGGGTGTCATTTTCATGGTTTTTGGGGTAGCTATTAACTAATATGAGGTCAAAAATAAAATCCAAGATGGCGTCGACGAAAATTTTACATCTTTTCGTCATGGGTGTCATTTTCATGGTTTTTGGGGTAGCTATTAACCAATATGAGGCCAAAAATAAAATCCAAGATGGCGCCGACGAAAATTTTACATCTTTCCGTGATGGGTGTCATTTTCATGATTTTTGGGGTGGATATTACGCAATATGAGGTCAGAACTTAAATCCAAGATGGCGCCGGTGAAAATTTGACATCTTTTCGTCATGGGTGTCATTTTCATGGTTTTTGGGGTAGCTATTAACCAATATGAGGTCAAAAATAAAATCCAAGATGGCGCCGACGAAAATTTTACATCTTTTCGTCATGGGTGTCATTTTCATGGTTTTTGGGGTAGCTATTAACCAATATGAGGTCAAAAATAAAATCCAAGATGGCGCGGACGAAAATCTGTTATTTTATTTTAGTTTACTTCTTTATTATTAAGAAAATTACACCTATGACGACAAGATGTCAAATTTTCGTCGGCGCCATCTTGGATTTTGGTTTTAACCTCATATTCGTTAATAGCTACCCCAAAAACCATGAAAATGACACCCATCACGAAAAAAGTCAAATTTTCGTCGGCGCCATCTTGGATTTTGGTTTTAACTTCATATTCGTTAATAGCTACCCCAAAAACCATGAAAATGACACCCATCACGAAAAAAGTCAAATTTTCGTCGGCGCCATCTTGGATTTTAGTTTTGACCTCATATTTGTTAAGAGCTACTCCAAAACCTTGAAAATGACACCCATGACGAAAAGATGTAAAATTTTCGTCGGCGCCATCTTGGATTTTAGTTTTGACCTCATATTGGTTAATAGCTACCCCAAAAACTACCCACACTTGCAAATGTGTTTGCTACGTAGGAAAAGTTCAGATTTAAGAGTATCCTAGGTAATGTGTTATGTGACGAATACCTATAATTTATTTCATTCCGACTATTTTTCGGAATAACATACATTTACTAAGAATTGTATACAATGCCGGATTTAATACAGTGCCGGTAACATCATATGTATGATAATAATTCTACATTTCTTAAAAAGCTTTGATATTGTATACAATTCATAGATTATTATTCAATGAAATAATGATGTAAAATAGTCACACTTTTTTAAGTTGTTTGAATATACTAACATACTTATTAGGATCGTACCTACTAATAAAAGTAACAAAATGAATTTTTAAAGTTCCTAGTAATCTTCTGGAATCAATTTCAATAAAAATACATAATATCAAAAATTAAAAATAATATCAAGTATGAAGATGGTCTATAAAATGGAATGCGCTATGTTTACGTGAGCGTGATATTGCCGCGAACAAAGTTACGTCGTTAGATACCTAAATTTGAGTAACGCAGATTTGTGACAGCGTCCTTAAAGCAGCCGTGACAGAATGGATTCAATGAACTTTTTGTAACTGACGATCTTAATAAGATTCGAAGGGAAACATTTCTTTAGTCAATTTTGAAATACTTTGAAATGGCCTAAGACGATGATTTACTAACTGTTTTTCTAGGCGTCTATTTTTAAATATTTCATTGGTTGGACGATTTGATACGATAACTTTAAGAAATTGTAATCTTTATGAAATGAAATGAAATGTATTTATTGCCACAATAATTTGGATAAAAAAAAAACTTAAAATCTACTCTATCTTCTAAATCTATGAAACTGTTTAATCTGGGGAATATCACTTATATATCTTTTATCTTATCTATACTAATATTATAAAGAGGAAAAGTTTGTAAGTATGTATGTAAGTATGTATGTATGTATGTATGGTTTTCACGCAAAAACTACTGGACCGATTTCAAAAATTCTTTCACCATTAGAAAGCTGCATCTTTACTGAGCAACATAGGCTATATTGCATTTTCAAAAAAATTAGAGATCCTTACCAAAAATGCAATAATGTAACCCAAGGTGTAAAAAAATCCTCAATAAAACTTCTGTCATCGCGTGCGCTGCGGAATCTATTGAAGATAGAACAAAAAAATGTTCTACAGTATTATAGAATGGATCAATATCTACAAGAAAGTCCGCGATACCATATGTCCATCTTCAGTAGTTATGTTACTACAACAACTTTTTTACGTTTTCAAAGTAAATAGAAGTGCCGACAGTAATCAAACCATGTTATCCATACACATATATTAATCCTTGTCCCATTAAATGATGTTTTATTACAGACTGTTTCAATACCAGCAAAATACTTTTTAAATGAAAAGAATTTGATATTCCATTCAAAAGATATAACGAATTTGAAAGTGTCAATCTACAGAAAATAGTAGGTATACTGTTAGCAGGCCGTAGTGCGGGGGTCACGGAGGAATTCTACCAATATGCGTCTTGACGGAACACAGTGGGGTTTTGGTCGGTAGGAATCCGACATAACCCACGGCCCCTCCCCCGGAGGCTGTGGGTATCTATGAAAGATTTCCCCACTAAAACAAAAAGTGTGTGCGTGTAACCTTTACGCGCGATTGAAGTAAAACTTCTTTGGCGTTGACGACATATATCACTGAAATGATTAAATATTATTAACTTAAATAAATAAATATTATATTATAATTTAATTATATTTATTATTCATGTGCTTTACAAAGATTATTTAAATGTTATATTAATATTATTCATTCGAAACAGGTAATTGAATGTCATCATAATTTCTTACGTACGAAATTATAGGTTTGTGGTAACTATAATGTGAAACATAAATTTTACTCTCTAAATTTGCTACTTTTCTTGAAAATACAGCATCTATCGTTGTACCGAAACGCGTTGTTGAATGAAGTCGAGAAGTATTCATAGATAAATCAAATTTTTCTTCTAAAAAATCAATTAACGGCTGAGATTCCTGAGAGCGAAAATTAACATTAAAATCTCCAGTTAGAATCATCGGTAATTCATGATAATTACTATTTAAAAGTCGAGAACCTTCAATTGTGAAGTGAAGTAATTGCTGATGAATAAATTTTATGATATTTGTCAGGCTAGTATTTGTAGAAATATAAATAACAACGATAATCACAGGTTGGTCATTCGTATTAACACATCGAACCAAGGCGATGTCACCAATTTGTGAAACCTCATCGGAAATTTGTGATAATATAGTTGGTGAAATATTTTGAATTGGTGTTACATTGTTCAGTGTATCTGTAGATGAATGATATACAGCTACTCCACCAGCAGTTGAGTTGGGTCGTTTGTATTGGGTAACGCAATAAAAATTTTCAATAAGAATTTGTTCGTCATTTTTCATCCAAGTTTCGGAAAATAACAGCAATGTGGACCTTTTTAATACTTTATCATTCAGATCAGAAACATGAGCACGTAAACTTTGGCAGTTGAAGGAAAATAGTGTAATGTTACTCTCATTTACAAGGTTATATAATTCTTCCTGTTGTGTTATTAGGCGAGAATTTGAAAGTCTTTCAAATTCACACTGTAAATCAACTATTCCCCCTGGACGCTTTCTTCCATGATAAAATTTGTTGTCATCGGTGTTTGAGACAATGAACAATCCATTTATATCAGTTACTCGTGATAATGCTACATATAACAGCTGCTGACTGTGACTTTTATTGTATTCATAAACGATTTGATCAAAAGTACCACCTTGAGACTTATGTATTGTAAGCGCACAAGCAGATACTAATGGAAAGTGATTTCTCTTTGCAAATATTGTCTTATTTCTATTCATTGGTACAGATGACGATCTTCGTAAAATTGGGACTGCTGTTCTACTAATGTTTAGAGTTTGAATATGATGGGCAGCTTTTTTCCTAATTTTCTCTCCTATCTTACCAGGAAACTCAAGCCATAAGCGTATGATGTTATCACTGTCATCACGTTCAATATACACTAACTTTCCAACACAACCGTTGGCTAAGCCATCAGATACATCAATATTGGTTGTAATAATGTAAAATTTGTTAAGAACTAATATGATTTCATAAGGCGATCCTCCTGTATCAATAACTGACATTTTATGAAATTGTTGGCGTACATAATATGCTTCTTGTTCAACTGAATGACAACCTATATACATATCTGTTGCTATGGATACTACTTTGTCTTCAGCAATATTTAAAATAGATTGATTATAATCCGCAACATGTTTATTTTTATTTTTAATTTACTTATTTTAAAAGTAATAAATAAACAAGTATATTTAGAGATTTTCAAAAAATTTTGCAATTTAAAATAATGTTTTTAAAACTGTTGAATTTTTCATTCACTTTGCTATTCACAATTGATCCGTTTGAAAATTTGAAAATAAATAATCCTAATTGATTATGATATTTGCCACTAGCTGGCGTATAAGTCAAGAAGCGTGTAGTATATGACATATACTTACAACCAATCAGAATTATTATTTTTAAATGGCGGAAACTACGCAGACTATAGTAAGCGTTACTTCCGTCAGAAAAAAAATCTGAGTTACTCCCTAGTCGCGCCTAAAGAAGTTTTACTTCAAAAAAAAAAAGAAAAAGGCCGTAGTGCGGGACGGGGTAAAGGTGATTTTCATGTGATTAAAAATTAAACCAGTCCGACCTATAGTAGACTTTTCACTGTAACGATATCGCTATCTATGCGGGTGAAACCGCAGGGCATTGCTAGTCTTATATATAAAAATGAATCGCAAAATGTGTTGGTAAGCGCATAACTCGAGAACGGCTGAACCGATTCCGATAATTCTTTTTTTATTATATTCCTTGAAGTACGAGGATGGTTTTTATGTAGAGAAAACGTAAATATGTACCACGGGCGAAGCCGGGGCGGACCGCTAGTTGATTATAAATATTTATTGCTATGTAGTTCAGTATTTTGTACCCCTTAAGACTGATAGTAGGTATATAATAATATGAGTAATTAAAATGCCCCAACTTTTAACCCTTAGGTAAATTATATTCTAGCTGCCTCAATTACATAAGTTTTCAATAATTTTTGACCTCAATTTTTTCATAATCCACCAGTTTTTAGACTAACGTTATTTATAACTTGAGATGTTTTTAGACCATGTAATCGTATCCGTTTTTAGGATGTCGAAAACAACAATTAACTGTTTAATTACCCGGTTATTTCTTCTTCAATTTGTGTGTGAATTCTTAATTAAAGGAGGAAGTTAAAATCGTGACTAGTTTTGTCTAGATCGAGCTAATTTATTTTGGAGGCGTTTCCAAAGTTATTGCTTGACCTATTTAACTAGACATCTAGTATGACTGGTTTTGCCTGTTATGTTAAACTAGTTTTGAAGTTATTACGTAGATGAAGAAACATACAAAAATTGATGATATTACATTTATTATGTTGTTTGTGAAGCAATAAAAATTAATGGTTTCATTTATTAGTAGGTGCTGTAATGTACGATCCCACCAAAAACATTTTCATGTAAAATGTTGCCAAGACGAGCCCATATGACTCGCACTGTCAAAAAGTTATCAGATCTCATGTAGAGCCAAGCTTCTAACACTACACGCCCTAACTCTACAAGGCCTAACTTCACAAACTCTACACGTTAGTCAAAATATGTGGCTTGGCCATTTCGCTACATTCACATCGGCGTAAGGTGAAAAATTAATTCACTGTTCATTACTTTTGTGTTATACAATAGTTCTTGTGGTAACGAACGGCCAAGCCACATATTTTGACTAAGGTGTAGAGTTTGTGAAGTTAGGCCTTGTAGAGTTAGGGCGTGTAGTGTTAGAAGCTTGGCTCTACATGAGATCTGATAACTTTTTGACAGTGCGAGTCATATGGGCTCGTCTTGGCAACATTTTACATGAAAATGTTTTTGGTGGGATTTCATTTCTTTTTGTAGGTTGTTTGTAACAATTTTTTTTTAACAAGGAGTACCTATACATATATATATCTAGGGGAACCAAGTTTTAGATTATTAGATTAGACCTCTAGCGTCATCAAAATTTAATTTAAAATTACAGGTCTCATACAAACTCCCATCCCCTAGTTTAAGGGGTTGGGGGATGAAAGTTACAAGTTTTATAATTTTTTTGTTGTTTGTGTGCTAATACTAGCTTACATACAAAATTTCAGCTTTCTAGGACATTAGGAAATACCTTAAGAATTTTGATGATCATCAGTGAGTCAGTGACGAAATTAGCGTTTTTTAGATATAAATAAAATCTGAAGTATAAAAGCTAATGTAATTAAAACTTAATATGTTCAATAAGTCCGCTATTGACAATATATCCCGAAAATTTTGTTGATCTAGCATAATCCAAACCCAAGTTATGAGGGTTCAAAAAAACGTCGAAGCGCTTCGAGAAAAGGTAGGTAGTGCCCGTGCGCCTCGCTTGGCTTGTCTTGGCGGGGGCACTACCGTGCCCCCAGATCTATTAACCTTATGAAAGTATAGACTCTGTACCAAATTATGTAACCTGCAGCTTTTTACAAGCATAAATACACTCGTACAAATGTACCTTCATACACACAAAATCGACTCAAGCTGTGCGGGGAATACTGTTCAGGGCGATTGCCCGTAAGTGCACACACAAAAACATGAGGTTTTTTGGTTTATACGTATACCCCAATAAATCAATCGTAAATAACCATGGACGTATAAAAAAAGACGGACGGTATATCGCCTAAACATTGAGTGAAGCCTAGTAATGGCGGCGAAACATCCATGTGTGTGTGCCATGTTGCCATGGCAACAGCTGTCCTGATGACAATGGCGGCTGTATTTTTTTCTATGATTTTTGCCGTAATAATTTTGTCATTAAAACATAAAAGAAATAACTTGCTTCCCTGTGGAATGTAATCCCTTGTGTTTTGTTATTTAAAATTGTACTGTTGCGACACCATTCAACCACGCAAGACGGCATTTTAAATATTTTTTGTGAAAAAGTGACGCAGTTAATCAGTCGGTAGTTCACGACGTAATGGCGGCCGACTAGCTTACTATGGTGAGAGTGTGTGCGTGTTTATTGTCTTTACACGATCGCTAGCTTACTATGGTGGCTTCACGTTGTTTGTTCGTAATACGGTGTCCGTCTTTTTTATACGTCCATGTAAATAACATATTTCTTCAGATTACCAAAACCTCTCTAGTGCTCACCCAGCCCACACACACCTACATGAAAAAACCTTACCTACTCTCCGTAACGCAGTCGGGTAATTAAACATGATGCCATCTTCACGGAACAACAAAACCTCTGTTCCGAAAAGTATGTAAGTACAAAAAATTAAATTCCTTTAGTTTTTGCGACTCAAAAATAAACGAACGCTCTTAATTTATAAAAACATAAAAAACGAGGTCTTTGTCCGTCCGGACGTTTAAAATTCATACGCAAAGGAAACTTTCGTTTTAACGAGTTTTATGTACTTATATAGATGAACATGTAATGTATGTTTATTAGCTTTAGACCCGGCTTTACTCGCGCTGTGGTAATATGTAGTATGTAGTACAAGAACATACAAAATATGTACTTCACTCCTATACACATCCGAAGCCATATACTATAACAATATGTTTCATCAAATTACTTCAATAGTTTTTCCTTGAACATTCCTACATCCTGCATGTAAGTATATCGGCTATAAAAAACTATTTACGTCCATTTTTTTAGAAGACAATATACAAAGCCGAATATGTGCTAGTTATAAATTTATTTTTAGCTGAGATCACAAAAGTAATCGATGAATCGTCAAGGTCTTTTTTAATTATTCAATGATTGACGGTTTTTAATTATGTAATTGGTTGTAAATTGCGATCAAAAAGTTTTATTGATTATTTATTGTTTTATTTTATTTCCGTTGTATCAGAATAAATGGTTTCAATTGTTGTGAGTAAAAAATTTTTTGTTTGTTTTCTATAGGTTAAATCCTAAATCAGTCATTAATATTATTGAGCATGAAGAGATAAGCAATTGATCAAATTGATGTCGTGATACTGATTATCTTATCTTATATATAAAAATGAATCGCAAAATGTGTTGGTAAGCGCATAACTCGAGAACGGCTGAACCGATTTCGATAATTCTTTTTTTATTATATTCCTTGAAGTACGAGGATGGTTTTTACGTAGAGAAAACGTAAATATGTATGTACCACGGGCGAAGCCGGGGTGGACCGCTAGTATATATATAAAAATGAATCGCAAAATGTGTTGGTAAGCGCATAACTCGAGAACGGCTGAACCGATTTCGATAATTCTTTTTTTATTATATTCCTTGAAGTACGAGGATGGTTCTTATGTAGAGAAAACGTAAATATTATGTAGCACGGGCGAAGCCGGGGCGGACAGCTAGTAATCTATAATTGTATGCTTATACATATTACAAGGAGGATATTATTTTTTTGTTTGTTTAAGTATCACGCTCCGAAGCAACTCTACTGATTTCGAAAATAATTCCACGAGGCGAAACCTGAATAATGAATTTTTTGCTGAGTGACAATGAATTTATTTTTATCTCCAGTGGACCCGGGCAAAAATAACTGATAATATCTTATATTTTATACACAATGTCTCAGAGATTAATAAAGAAGAATAAATAAGAAATAAATGGTTAGAAAGGCTATTTATTACAAGTTTTTATAACGCCATAGCAACCTGAAGTTTACATCAAATAAGCAACAGGCGGTAAGGTTCTTCTCTATAAAAAACAAAATTGAACACAACGTGTTTTGCTAAACACAACCAAAATATCTTGCATCAATCAAACGACCTAGGTCATATAAAGGTCGGGTTTAAGCGTAAAATAAACGAGTTTTCGTTGAAAGAGCAAAGGCTTTGAATTAAGCATAATTGCGAGGGAACAATAAAAATGCAGCTTTTCGTCGGTTTGTTTTGCAATTGAAATTTTACCTCAAAATTCGTACATGTAGGGCCGATTTTTCAATCCTTGGATAAATCTTACCCGTCCAATAAAGTACTACACGATAATATTAAAATGCCACTTGTAAACTGTCAAATACGGGAAATTAGAATACCTTTCATAAATGGTAGTTTAATACGTTATTCGACGAATAAGTTTTAACCAAGGATTGAAAAATCAGCCCTAACTGGAACATTACTTCGTAATTCATTAAATTAATTAATTTCCCCGTGGAAATTAAAGGCTTAAAACCCCAAATTATATTTATAATTTAAATTGAACAAAAATAATATTTAACTTCAAAAGCAATGTCAAATATTGTTAAAATTTTCTTTAGCGTATGCATAACGAGAAACAATCTTTTAAATACGCAATTTAATTAAGCAAGATATATAACTTTTAGACAATTTGATAAAATAAAATTTCAAGTTGGATTTAAAAATATTAAAAACGATTTCTTTTAATTTCACTTTAAACTAAATGAATAGTTAATCTTTTAATTAATAAAAATGACCACGCATTTATATTACAATACATTTTATACCTAGTGGGTATGAAAACAAAAAAAATGTTGCGTCTTCATTTTATAATTAAATACAATATAAAACTGCACACCTGCACATTATTAAAAGATTAATCTTAGAAGACTATTATTTATTACAACAAATCACAATTTTATTCAATTATCATATTATTATTGTTATAAGATGAAGATCAGCAAAAACTAATAGGATGATGTAATTACAAGACAAGACTAATTAAATAACGATTTAGATCGTGGCATTTTTTTATTCAGGACGATCTGTAATAATAAGCCTTTACTTCCTTACTTTTAATACAGTTCAATTAACCTTAAACAACATACCTTACTTAGCTTTTTTTTTCTAAATCATAACATTATTCTAGGAAATTTTGATCTTTGTTTCTTTGTTCGTCACAACTGATCTCAAAAACTTTTCAACCGATTATAAAACTTTAAGAAAAGCGACACTGTAACTTTGTAACATAGCCAACATTTTTGGTAATCTGGAAAAAAACGGCTCATACATAAAACTAGCTTCCGCCCACGACTTTGTACGTGCATCCCCGTTTTTCCCCGTTCCCGCAAGAATTTCGGGAACTCCTTTCTTAGCGGATGCCTACGTCCTAACATCTACCTGCATGCCAAATTTCAGCCCGATACGTCCAGTGGTTTGGGCTGTGCGTTGATAGATCACTATATCAGTCACCTTTGAGTTTTATATATATAGATTTAATTAGATTGAAAGCATAAATAGTACATTAATATTACTGAAAATTATTTTACCTCGTTTGAACTATTTAATTGCTCTTAAAAATAATTTTATTTGCTTGCTAAATGCAGAAACACTACCAAAAATTCGTCATGAACAATATTAAAAGCGTAAGCGACGCGTTTTTCACGGCGCTTAAGACCTTTTTCTCGCCACCGACCACTGCTTCGTATTAACATGTCTGGTTCACTACATACAAAAGACGATTAATGCCATCCGTCTACCAATAGATGCCGCTAAGTGTATCATTTTAACCAGCAAAAAATAAAATTAGATTTAATTGCAATTTCATTGCTTTTTATAATTTTTTACATACTTTTGTAAATGGAACCTACCTATTTAATTTAATTTTCACTCGATTTTAACTAATTTTACAGAAAAGTTTATATTCAAAACAACGCCATCTCATGAAACTACTATAAACAAGTTATTCTCCTCCGATTTGGCGATGCTAAACGAATACTAGATGGCACTACAGACGTTTTTACGTTACTTTTCACGTTTTTAACACAGACTAATAATAATATCACAGACCACAGACTAATAATATACTACGTTTTTAATACATAACCTCATTGCCTTTGCAGTACCTATAAAAAATATTGTAAATGGGTTAAAGCCGTTATTAATTATTACTAACTGCGTTCCTGTAGCGGCTTATATTTGGTAGGTACCTAGTGTATTGATCGTTTTCATACGAAAAATGAATTGTCGGAAAACTTGCGAGATTGTGTGAATATTTGATTGC